>NW_021145030.1:0-73005 GCF_900634775.1 Gouania willdenowi | reverse complement strand
GGGGCGTCTGAGACTTTTATGTGTCAGTTTACCTTTAGATTTATATATTTTTTAATGGTAAAATGTGGTAAAACTTGATATGAAACATATTTTAATAATTGTTAACTACATATGTGTAGAACTGTACATAGAACTGTAACATGGTTCCCAGTTTTGTGTTAAATTATAATTGATAATTTTTGTAGATTTTTCATGGCAATTACAATTACAAAGTCAATTATCTAAACTCAATTACAATTTAATTACGATTACAACAGCAATAGATTTTTAAAATTAAAATTACAATTATAGTTATGCCATAATTATCATAAATTATCAATTACACAATTACAATTATAATTGACCCCATCCCTGTTTTATTTTATAACTTTATAATGACTGCTCTGTGTTTCTTTGCAGCAGGCAGCAGTGACTTCATCAACATCTATCACAGAGCTGGAGATGAGGTCATCATCTCCTGTAACAGTGTGAATTCATCTGAAACATCATGTTCTAGCATTAACTGGTTTTACTACAGAGACATGTTTACTACTGATACCATTGTTAGTGATGGACAGATTAATGAAGATTCACCTCAAGCTGCTAAACTGAGTCTGGGCCGTAGATGTTCTTTGACCATCACAAACATCTCCTCTGAGGACACAGGAGTTTACAGCTGTTACTATGGGAACACATATGACACATATGTGTATCTGAACATTTTAACACGTGAGTAACATGACATTATTGCAGCTGTTCATAAATTTACTACAACAATGAACAATGCAGAGAAAGTCACATTCAGACCCAAACAGATAAATATGATCTATGACTGAAGCTTTGAGGAATCACATGTAGAAACTCCACCAGTTCAACACACTCCAATGTAGGCTTTTTCCTCTACTTCCTAATCAATGATATCATAGGTTTTATTATTTTTGGTGTGGGCGTCTGAGACTTTTCTGTGTTACTATACCTCTTTTTTAAAATGGTAAAATGTGCTAAAGCTTGATATGAAACATATTGTTAACTACATATGTGTAGAACTGTACATAGAACTGTAACAAATGTTAAATTATAATTGATAATTTTATAGAACTTTCATGGTAATTAGGGAGGGTTTTTCCTCTATTTTCTCACTAATTCTTTAGTTGAACAGCTCTAGGACAGATGACAACAGTAGTTATTTTTTAAGTTTTAGTCACAAGTAAAGATTTAGCAGTCCTGTTTCTGTTTGTTCCTGAAACTAAGCCCTCACGCAGGTGGCGTAGCAGAAGAAATTATGTCCAGATGTTTGAGAGTCCTACATTTTTCTTCTTGAGCTGCTGAGATGGGCCCAGAACAAAGAGTGAAGCTGGTGTAAGACGTGATTGGCCGAATTAATCACAAGGCATTCCAGCCCCGCCCTGTAGGCGATTTGAGAGGGGATGAGGGGAGATGGTGTCTCAGTTATCATCAAAATGACCAAAATGTGTCTCTTTTGTCAACCTATCATCCCTCCCTCAGCCTGGGCAAAGCAGTAGATGTTAAAGCTGCAGTATGTTGAATAGTGAGACACTCCCCTCTCCCCCCTCCTTTTCTCAGCGTCACACTCCTGTATGTCTGAAGCTCATTTACAGCCAGGAGAAAGAGCAGAGATTCACTGTCTACTCTTAGCATATTGTAATCTAAAGTGTTCTAAGATGATTATAGATTTTTGACCAAATGATGCCAAAACAAAACTTTACATACTGCAGCTTTAAAGACCGTCAGTTCTGGCCAGGGTTGGGGTCATTTCTTATTGTAATTGTGTAATTGATAATTACAGTTATATCATAATTCTAATTGTAATTTAAAAAAATGTTGCTGTTGTAATTGTAATTACATTGTAATTGAGTTCAGATAATACTTTGTATTTGTAATTGCAATGAAAATTCTATAAAAATTGTAAATTGTAATTTAACACAAAACTGGGGAACCATGTTACAGTTCTATGTACAGTTCTACACATATGTAGTTAACAATTATTAAAATATGTTTCATGTCAAGCTTTTCCACATTTTACCATTAAAAAATATATAAATCTAAAGGTAAACTGACACATAAAAGTCTCAGACGCCCACACTAAAAATATTAAAACCTATATTTTCATTAATTATAAAACCTAACAAGGTAACCAATAGATATGAAATAAATGAGATGATAGATATTTGTTTTTAGTGTATTTTACAGCTGATTTAGGACCAGTTATCATTAGAGATGCTAACAGAAAGCTAACACAAGAGGAAGGTTAACTTTTATTAGCTTATTTATTTCAGGCTCAGTCATTTTGATTCTTTGTAATTGGAATTTAGTAATTGAGAATGTAATTGTAATTGACTTTCTGAGGATAATAAATAGTTGGAATTTATTTGTAATTAGAAAAATTGCTGGCCACTGTAATCGTAATTGACAACATTTACAACCATGACAACACACTACTCTCTAATTTATTGTAAAAATCTATATATATGTGTTATGTGTATATGTACATATGTGTAAATACATTTGCATTTCTGGGATTTATAAGTATATCTGTGGTTCTGGTTTTGTTAAATGTATAATTCTATTTATATAATATATTTATAATATATCTGTAATTCTGATATTTATTAATGTATTTATAATTCTATTTATATAATTCATAATATATTTGTAATTCTGGTATTTGTATGTTGTGGTTGCACTGGTTCATTAGAGATGCTAACAGGAAGCTAACACAAGAGGAAGGTTAACTTTTATTAGCCTGTTTATTACAGGATCAGGAATTGTGATTAATTGTAATTGAACTTTAGTCATTGAGAACATAATTGTAATTGACTTCATGAGGATAAAAAATAAATGCAATTCCATTGTAATTAGAAAAATGCTTGACACTGTATTTGTAAATGAATTGTAATTGAACATGGGTAATTAAAAACTTACAGTAATTGTAACTGAAAAATGTAATTGACACCAACCCTGGTACTGACCACAAATATCACTGTTCATTTAATTCTTTGGATTCTTTCACATTTTCCTCAGTCTCAGCAAAACAAAGCACTGATCCAGTGGGAGGAGTCACACTGACGTGCTCTCTGTGGAGGAACAGATACATCAGTTGTTCAAAAGACAGCCTGAGATGGCTGGATGAGGAGAGAGCTGAACTGAAGCAAGATGATGATGAAGTCTATTATAGTGGATGGATGAACTGTGTTTCTGATCTGATAATAACACATCAGAGTAACCACAGCAGAAGATACACCTGCCAGTTTGTTGATAACAATGAAGTGAAGATTTCTGCTGACTACACACTTGTGTCTACAGGTAGGACGACCAATCAAATCTCACCTTTAACATGTAAACACTGTCTTTATATGTTCTTCATTGTTTTCAGCTCCAGTTGATTTAACGTCTGATTCGACTCCAAACAAGATCATCTTCATCCTCAACATTGCAAAGATTTGCCTGCTGATCATCCTGGTTGTTATTGTTACTACTGTTCAGATTAAATACAGTAGGAGGACTGGAGCAGCAGAAGGTGTGTATCTCTACAAAGATTTAGTTAAAAACCTATGACAACAGATCATAAAGGTCTGTGACTCAGAGAGGACAAACTATGAAAGGATAAACTCTTCTTTTCTGTTTGTTTGCTGCTGAGAATCATATCAACACTGTACGACTTTAGTTATAACATCAATAACCAGTTTTTGATTCAATTCCAATGACAGAAATGTCTTTTTTTGTTACAGATGTTCAAGATCAAGATTGTGTTCCTGTGAGTATATTTATAACCAACCAGCTTCTTACTAAACACACGTCAGCTCTCAGGAACTATTTAGGTTCTCAAATGTGGTCCAACAGCAGCAAAAGTAACCAGTGATTGTTTCCCAATACACAGAGTGGTTGATATGTGACTGCTCTAGGTTTAGACCTAAAGAAAAGAATCTGAATTATTAAACACAGGTGTTATGTACGTGGTTAGGAATATTAAAAGAGACAGCAGACTCGTGTATGAAAACATGAACTTTTTACTTTCTTCTTCTTCTCTGCTATACAGTCAGCAACACAGCATCATTCAACCACAGCGACCCCTGTGGTGTAGCAACTGAAGACACAACATATTTCCCCTTTGTTTAAGAATGTTACTGATAACTAGGAAATAATCAATACCTGAAATCAAATAAGACTGACTGTAAATTAGTGTTAACTTTTTTCACTGCAATCACTTGTTAACATTAACAACATTACTCAGTAGTACAAAATAATTATAAAGTAGCAACATAACCTTATAACTACAATTACAGTATCTCTTCCACTTGTAATTCACATCATGACAAAGTCATTTCACATTGTCTGGAATGTTTTTCCTTTTTTTTTTTTTTACATCATTTTCTATTTCAATATTCCCCCCAAAGGCCATGAGAACAAATAATGTTTGTAATTGTTAAGCCAAGCAGGCTTATTTCTGAACCTTGTGGGTCTAGGCACGTTATCAAACAGTGGTGGTGCAAGTTCTGGCTCAGGGGCTGGGGCAGCAGTCATGGTTTTAATGATGTTCTTTGAGCTGTCTGGGACCAGAGAGAGATGAGATGCATTCCATGTACGATCATCCTACTTTCTTGGCTTCGCTTGCACGACGTGCACAGGAGATTGGGACTCAGCTGAAAGAGTCTGTACATGCACGATCACAGCTTCCATATTAACTGCTAAATCCATCCATATTTCCCTCTGTTTGCACCAACAGCTTCTCCCGTATTCTTGGGCTGCTGGCATGCTCAATGAGTTGGTCCTGGATCATCTCATCAGTATTCTCAGTAAACGCACACGTCACCGCCAGCTCTCGTAGCGTGTCAACATACTCAGCAACAGTCTCATGTGGCCTCTGCACTCGTTGTTTCTCCACCACGACATTTATTGCAGGTCTGAAGTGTGTACACAACACGGTCAAGGTGGACTGATAGCTCGTACCTCCATCCGTGAGCGTGTAGAAGATAAGTTGTCCTTCGGTGCCCAAGCAGTGCAGTAGGAGCGCACGTTTCCTCTTGTTGGCCCACTCGTCTCCCTCCATGTGAATAGCAAGCAGGTAGTTGGTGAAAAGGAATTGTGGGTTGTCCGGCAGATGCAAGAAATAACGCAGGTAGAGGCAAAACACTCGCCATCCTAGTTGTCAATTTGTTATGTGCGTGGTTAGGAATATTAAAAGAGGCAGCAGACTTGAGACTGAACTTTCTTCTTCTTCTCTGCTATACAGTAGGAGTTCATTTTAAAGGTCAACTTTATGTGCATACTAGTCAAGTCGACGTCGACTAGTCGATGACGTCACAGCCGAGTGGCAGCCGAGTGCAGGTGTTGTGCCAAAATCCGTGACCCAAATAAATCTGTGACAACAGGTGGCAACAGTTCCAACCCCTGCGGCTTCTCTGCGAACATTTACTCCCCCTTAAACATGTTTGTAATTCTTCTCCAGTCTGCATTTACTTCACCCACCAGAGCGTCATGTTTAAGGGTGTGTAAATAGCTCCTTAATAGCTACGGAGAGGATTACTCAGTTGACGTAGCACTCTTCTTCTCTACCGCAGAGAAGCTGCAGCAGTCACAGATTTTTAAGAGTCACAGACTTTGGCACAACACCACCAGCCCCTGGGATACGGGACATGCTATAGAAGCTAAGTAAACCCAGGAACGGTGCTGCTTCGCCTACCATGAGTCTATGGTAACTGTTAAGCCCCAAGGTTTCCTCAAAGCTGGGCGTTTAGACTTTGTTTGGGCTGTTTTTAAAGTAGCTTCGGCTTCCTTCACCAAAGCCGGTGTTGTCAAACCTCTTTGGAGCTATTTACATTTAAATGTCTGCCGAGAAACCACAGGGGTTGGAACTGTTGCCACCTCCAGTCAAAGATTATTATGGGTTACAGATTTTGGCATAACAGCGGTCTTACCGCACTAACGAAGCCTCCGTCCTGCGCTGCTGTTTTTCAGATCTGCTTAATACACAGACACGTTACCACTACAGCTAGCGTTAGCATGTATATTAGCCATAGTATCTGCCTACCAGCTGCAGTTTGAGCACAAACCAGGAAGGAGCGAGAATTGCTTGATTTTATACAAGGACCCTTGTTTGCTGTGTTGTGCCGCCATCTTGGGCTAAAGTCAGGTACTGCGACAAGTCGACATCACGTCGACAGATTTGCAAGACAACACTAAAGTCGACTAGTTTGTTCAACCCCTACTATGCAGTCAGCTGCACAGCATCATTCAACCATAGCAACCCCTGTGGTGTAGCAACTGAAGACACAACAACATTGGAGAGTGGTGTGAGAGCTGTGTTTCAGATTTAGAAAGGATGTAAATTTGGGATGCATCATCTGTAGTGTTCCTTTGAATCAAGGGGTGTTTCTGCCTTTTTAACACTGAACACCCTCATCAAAGGTGACCAGCTACAGGGTAATCAAGCCTGAGCTTGCGTCCCATAACTGTTTCCTACTCTCTCCTATCTGCAGTTTTAGGCCACCTCACACACACTTGAAAAACACCAAGAATGTAATCAATGAACTGTTTATAATTCAGGGTCTTCCTAGATTTAACTTTAGAGTCTTTATCAAAACCAAGGTCATGAGTTTTGTGCGAAAGTTAAAAAGTGTATCATTAGTTGTATCTAGTTTGTGTGGACTGTCTGAGAAAGTACTTTCAGAGATGCTTTATAGCATTTGTTACTATTTTTACACATTTTACACAACTAAAGAGTTGTGATTGTGGATTGTTACTTGTTATCACTATAGTTTCTACTTCTGAAGTACTTTGTTTGCACTCAGGATGAGCAGGACAGCAGAGTGATCTATGGTAATGTAGAGAATCACCAAGGCCCTGCCCAGCACCACGGTAAGTGACTCATATACGTCCCAGCATTCAAGGATCTGTAACCTACGCAATATTTGAGTTGTTGAACTGTTACACATTATAACAATAACACAGATACACAAACAATTCTCCCAAAATATTGATGGGATAAGTTTATTGTAATCAGAATAAGTGTTTGTTTTCATACTTTTTTTTAATAAATGGTATTGTGCTCTGCAGCACTGTGTGGTCTTACAAAGGTCTTGTAGACATAATTTACAGGGGTCCTTTAACTCTATTAACAGCATCTGCCTTTATTGTCACTTCTGTGGAAACATCCTTATCCTTAACCCTTGCAACACATCCTGGTATGTGTGCATTAAAATGACCGTAACTGTTAAAATTTGCTCTATTTGAAAAACTCCAAATGTTTCTATAAGCTAAGATGTTGTGCTTTATGGACAACCTACACACATTACAGTATTCACGTTTCCTCCTTTGTAAAAACTCTGCGAAGAAGTCGCTTCGGCTTGCGGGTGGTGCTGGGGAAGGGGTGCTGCGCGTGCAAACATGGAGATACAAAAAAAGAGCAAATTATTTCATATTTGTAGCAAAAAATAGAATCTGGAAGACCTTCAAGGATGAGGAAACTTCCACAGAGGTGTTTTACATTCTTCTGAATGTTTTTATATTTGTTGAAAAATCTGTTATTCGTGTGTTTTCATTGTTTTATTCCTACTAAATCTAAAAAAAAATATTTAGTTTTTGTGTTTTTCTTAATTTCAAAATGGTATTGCACTGTTTGAACATGTAATGAATAGTGATAAATTGCCATATATTGGAGGTCTAAAGTGTAATGGAAAACACTTCATCATAGGACATTTTTATGACCATTTTATATGGACAAAATATGCAAGAAAACCCATGCAGAGATGTTAATATTACAGGTGTTAAAGGGTTAAAACTCTGATTAAATTACAAGGGTGTGAAACACCATGAAGGTGGAGACAAATGCTTCCTTGTTGACATATGCTGCTATCCTCTTTTAAAGACATACAATCAATCAAAACTCCCGTATTGTTTCCTGTAGGTCAGAAAAAAAGAGGAGGAAGAGGAAGAAGAAGTGATGTCTTCAACAGTCAAAGAAGCAGTGAAGAAGATAGTGTGTGAGGAGAGGACAGAGGAATTTTACACCAGCTTTAACTGTACATGAAAAGAAGCTGTAGCAGTAACACGCCTCCACTGATGTGTGTGCATTTCATAAGTTCTTTTTACGCAGTGACTCTTCTTTTTGTGGCTCATTTTTTTACAGTTTGGTTTGGTGGATCAGCTTTTTTCAAAGTGTAACAATGTGGAAACATCAAAGCGATCAGCAGACGCCTCTGATGTAGACTGGCAGTTGTCAGTCGAAACATGTCAGGAGATCAAAATGGATTTATTAAAGAACAGTTGCTTGAATAAATGAAACCATAACATAACATTATCATCAGAAGTTTGAAAAGAACATCAAGCTCTTTTGTCGGCTGTCAATGTTTATTTCCAGAGTAGAGCTTTTTGTCTTTTAATTACAAATTTATTCTAAGACATTTTTTCTTGTAATAGAATAAGTTTAGTTTTGTAATATTACGACTTACTGTATATTTAAAAAATGTCTTATACTAATACAACTTTACTCTTAAAGTCTATAAAAACGATGCTCACACAGATCTTCTTTCTTCCTCTCTGACCCAAGATAATCTGTAAATATGTCTAAATATACTTTCTATTATCAGCTTCTTTTTTTCTCACTGTCTTCTTCTTTTCTGTTTATTCCTCCTAGAAAATTTCCACTTCACATTGTCTGCTTTCATCTCTGTAATTATCTCTGCAAAGAGTGAGAGTCACATTGTGAAAAAACAAAACAAAACAAAAAAACACCACAAATGAAGCCCTCAGTTTCTTTGCAGTTGTAGTTTAGAATCTCACACAGCTCAGTTACAGTCAGTGTCTCAGGTACAACATGTTTAAGCAGAGGTGAAAGTAATGGATTACAAGTACTCACATTACTGTAATTGAGTAGCTTTTATGGGTACTTGTACTTTTTTGAGTATATTTCTAAATAAGTAATTTATTTGTGCTTAAGTACATTTAAAAGAAATAAAGTAATTCATTTCATTTCTACACCAGCATTATGTACAATTAAATGATACAAAATCGAACCAGTGTAACGTAAATCGGGGAGTACCCCAAGGCTCCATACTTGGGCCATTACTGTTCATATTATACATTAATGACTTTACAAAAGCATCAGAAAGATTACAGAGTATTTTATTTGCAGATGACACAACCTTATTTTACTCACGTGAAGAAATACAGGAGACAATGGAAGTAATAAATGAAGAACTCAAAAAATAAAACATTGGTTTGATCAAAATAAATTAGTTCTCAATGTTAACAAAACAAAACATATAATATTCAATGACAAAAGAAACACTGTTGATTTATCAATACAAATAAATGGGATGGACATTCAAAAAAAAAAATTAATTCACCAATTAACTGGACAGGCTGATTATATAATTATTATAATATATTAAATTTTCTCTACTCACTTTATATAACACAATGATTGTACCATATATAACTTACTATGTGGAAATTTGAGGTTTGACCTGTAAAACTTACATACAGCCACTGTTCAGGGCTCTGAACACTATATATAACATTAGACATAGAGATCCATCAAACCCACTATTTATCAAATGTAAGTCACTAAATTTTAATGATATTGTTGATTATAATATTCTTCAGATTTTGTATAAAGCCAATAATTAAAAAAAATTGCCAAAGAACATCTGATAAAGGTTTGAAAAAAGATAAATGACATGAAAAAATGTATTGTGCTGAAGAAGAGACATGAGACAGAAGTGTAACTGTATTGTTGACAATGACTTTGTTGCAGCTTGACTTTGTTTAATGTAATTATTCTTTTTTTTTTAAGGAGGGGTCAGATGTTATAAGTTTTTACTTCTTTCTGCTCTTTTTCTTTTTTCAATGTGGAGAAGAAATAATAATTTTAATGTCTTGAATGAAATAAATAAACAAACCAAGAAATGATTGTGCAACTAAGTTATGTTTATCCAAAGGAACCTATGATCAACGTACAGTGCACTGTGTCTGTATTCTGACTGTTGTCAAAGCGTTGGATTAAAAGAAAGTTTTAATGGCTGCCAAAGAAAACTACAAAAACATTTATTCCACAACAACATCTGTTTTCAGGCAGATCACACACAAAAGTAACATCTTCACTCAATGGCTGATCCTAAAGGTCACCAACCCCTGGTTTAGGTCCTCTTCTTCTCTCTCTCACATTAAATAAAGCATTAAACTGATTCTATGTAAATGTTGATGCTGTAACATGTTTCTCTCTCTGCAGTCTGTGTTTTCTCCTCTTTCTCCTCTTCCTCTCTTCATTCTGACTTTTATTTTTATTTATATTATTTCATAGAATTAGGAGAATTTCTTTTTTTAACCACATTTGTTTAAGTTTTTTATTTTTATAAAAAATTATTAAATTAAAATTTTAAAAATTCTAAAAATGAATATATTAGGGTTGAATGTTAAAATAAGGTGAATAAAATAAATAAAGAACATCCTGTATTTGTGTTTTTTCTCTTCTTTATCTTTTTAAATATTATAGAAGTATCAGATCGGGACTCGGTATCGGCCAATTCTCAAAATCAAAGGACTCGGAGGCAAAAAAACTGATCGGGACATCCCTAGATAGAACATCAGAGTGTCCCAGACTAGTTGAGCTGTGAACTGTTAGCTCCAGCATCAAGAACCTGAAACAGAAAAGAGAGAGAAGGGCGAGGAGAAGGCACTGACTGCAGAAAAACATGATACAGTATTATCAGGTCTACCTGCATGGAAACACCTGGTGCTAGACTATGTGTGAGTGGAATGAGAATGAGTATGGGTGGACATCAGTGTAAATGGTGTGTAAGCAGTGTGCAGTGTTGGGAACGTTACTTTAAAAAAGTAATTAGTTATAGTTACTCACTACTTGTTCAAAAAAGTAACTGCGTCAGTAACTAAAATACTCTATAATAAAAGTAACTCATTACCATGGAAAGTAACTATTTGCGTTACTATTAAAAAAAAAAGTTGCTCTATGTCAAAGAATTCACATTTTTTAGATGCGTGTATCGTGAGGTGCTTCATTAAATTTCAGTTGCTGACAACAGATGTGGACAAAGTCTTCACTCCTGGATATAATGAACACTTCACACACACGTTCTTGTCTTTGACCACAATTAATTTAAAGTAGTGTTTGTATCGTCACCTTAAAAATGTCAACTTTTCATCAGACTGCTCCACGCTCGCCATCTCTGCTGCTTCATCTAATCTGCAGTGTGTGTGTGTGTGTGTCGCGGGTCGCGGGTGCTGGCACGTCGCCTTAGCCAATCATAATCGCTCACCTTGTTTTTAACCCGCATCCTCTTGCTGGCACATGTGTAAAAACACTGGCTCTGATTGGCTACCATGAAACATGACGCCGCCTATGCCAATCATAATCGCTCACCTTGTTTTTAACCCGCATCCTCTTGCTGGCACATGTGTAAAAACACTGGCTCTGATTGGCTACCATGAAACATGACGCCGCCTATGCCAATCATAATCGCACACCTTGTTTTTAACCCACCTCCTCACAACAGTCGAGTCAGAAGCCGGGGATGCTTTCGGATAACATTTTATTTAATCAATGCATGTAATGCACCGCATTTAACGTTCAGTAACGATAACGACATTGTAACGGCGTAAAAAGTAATTAGTTAGATTACCCCGTTACTGAAAAACAAACGCCGTTACCTAACGCCGTTACTTTAAACGCCGTTATTCCAAACACTGGCAGTGTGGTGGGTATACGAGGTTCAGAACTGGGGGAGGAGTTGTCTACAACCCTGCACGACTGTGTCTGACTGTACTTCACCCATTGCAGCCCATTAGAGCTATGTGTAGATAGTGGATTGTGTTTGAATTTAATGTTGCTGTTCTACTACATAATTTTGGTTTTAGTTTCTATTTTTATGTTCAGGGCTTTGTTCCTAGAGGTTAATACTATTATACGATATATGCTTTTGCTAATAAGTAGGTTTTTAGTTTAGCCAGGGCGGGCTCACTCAATAGGCAGTATTGACAAATGCTCAGGGCGCCGTGGCGCCAGAAAATTATGGAAAAAGTACATTACTTGAACTGCTTTTATTTTGAAAACCTTCCGGCCGCACCACTGTTTTCCGCCTCCAAGATGGGGTCATGGTTGTTCTAAGTTCTGGGTGATCTGCAACCGAGCCACACTTGTGTTAAGTTCCTACATGAACCGGCTCAAAAGTCTTGAATTAAATCAATGGATGGACGTGAATTAGCCTTTAATGGGATTCAATGTTGAGTTTATCAATCAGTTTGGTTTTTAAGAATAGAATCTTTAAAAAAAGATATCTTTAATTTTCCTGTTTTTCTTCTAACAAAGTTATGTCAAGGTATAGAAAACTATTATTTCTTTTTGAAAGTTTATAAAGCCAAAGTATAGGTTTGATATACGCTTTTCATGTATTGTTTACACCTTTTTTTTCCTTGATGAACTTACGTTTGTATATTTTGTAAACCAACCTTGGTTTT
This sequence comes from Gouania willdenowi, assembly GCF_900634775.1. Taxonomy (NCBI): domain Eukaryota; kingdom Metazoa; phylum Chordata; class Actinopteri; order Blenniiformes; family Gobiesocidae; genus Gouania; species Gouania willdenowi. Next base: position 60,534 of record NW_021145030.1, on the reverse strand, counting down.
GTATGGGCCCAATTATGAAAATAAATGATTATGTTGTCCAACTTAAAATAACGATTGTGAACAATCTGAACATTGCAATGATTTTATGAATATACTTTTGGTTATTATAAGTGCACTTAATTTGAATTGATGATTGTAAATATGAAAAATTTATTTCTCATGTAATGATAGATTACGTGATTCCTAATTTATGTTTTGACCTTCTTTAGGTCAGTTTTTTTTTTTTTTTTGTACATATTTTGCAAAGAGTTGTATACAAGTATTTTGTACAGCTTTTGTATATAGTTATTGTGTATTATAAATGTATAGATTTTATTTGTTGCAAAATGTGGTTATTTACATTTGATGTTAATTGTTGTATGTATAATATTTTATTGCTATTATTATTTATTCACAGGATTTTTATTTTGTGGTAAAGATATTGATATTCCTTTCAAAAGTCCTGGAAAAAACAGTCGCATCACAAGTCCACTCCCACCTCTCCAATAACAACCTGCATGAGCAGTTCCAGTCCGGTTTCCGGCCCCATCACAGCACTGAAACTGCACTACTCAAAATAACCAACGACCTCCTTATGTCAGCAGACTCTGGACTCCTATCCATCCTCATCCTCCTCGACCTGAGTGCAGCTTTTGACACCATCTCCCATTCCATCCTCCTCCATAGACTTGCATCCATTGGTTTATCAGGCAGACCCCTGGACTGGTTTTCTTCATATCTCTCCGGCCGCGCCCAGTTCATTCAGTTAAAAACATCCCAGCCTTCTCCACTCTCCTCCGGCGTTCCCCAAGGTTCTGTCCTTGGTCCAATCCTCTTCATCATCTATCTTCTTCCCCTCGGCCATATATTACGGAAACACAACATTCACTTTCATTGTTATGCGGATGACACCCAGCTCTACCTCTCCACCAAACCCATCTCCACCCTTCCTCCCCCCTCCCTCTGTGATTGTCTACAGGAAATCAAATCCTGGTTCTCCTCCAACTTTCTCAAACTCAACAGTGACAAAACTGAGGTTCTCCTCATTGGGTCCAAATCCACTCAATCCAATAGCATAACTCGGTCTGCATACTTCCATCTTCAAAACATCAACCGCCTCCGTCCCTCCCCCACCTCATCCAGCACTGCCATCCTGGTCCACTCTCTGGTCACTTCCCATCTTGATTACTGTAACTCCCTTCTCTCAGGTCTCCCCCAAAAGTCCTTACATAAACTACAACTGGTTCAGAATGCTGCAGCCCGGATCATCACCAGAACACCTTTCATCCACCACATCACCCCTGTTCTCCAACAACTCCACCGGCTCCCAATCACACACCACATTGCTTACAAAACTCTCCTCCTAACCTTCAAGGCCCTCCATAATCTCGCTCCTCCGTATCTCACTGAACTCCTCCACATAAACATACCCAATCAGACCCTCAGATCATCTTCTTCTCTCAGCCTTCTCATCCCTCCGGTCTGCATGATCACCATGGGGTCCAGAGCCTTCAGCCGCTCTGCCCCCCACCTCTGGAACTCCCTCCCACCTGACATCCGAAACATTGACACTCTTCAAATCACGTCTCAGAACCCACATGTTCAAACAAGCCTACTCACTCTGATTTCCATCCACCACACTGCAAAACTTCTGTTTTTTATTTATAATTGGTTTTTAGTAAAAGTGTTACCTACCTCCTTTTTAACACTAGAAGTCCCAGGGATTTCTATATCCCCCCAGAAGTCCCAGAGCAGGGTCAAATGAACTCTAGGACCAAACTGACGACTCTGATGGCTACAATTTGCATCCATTCATTTGTAAATGAATCACCTGAGAAATCAGCAGGGGGGAGAGCCTGACTCTAACAATGGAAGTCTGGAATGTTAGGGGGAAGTGCCCTGGAAGCTAAAGTCACAATGCCCTGTTTATTAACTCGTTCTGCTTGATGCTGGGGGAGAACAAACACAGACTACAAACATTGAAAGAAACAGAGTCACTTGAGGGCAAAAAAACATTAGATTTAATGTGTAGTGTAAATGGGGCCTGAGACAAATCCAGTAAGTACATTGTTACTGAACACTTCAAGAACCTGGGTGTGCCTCTCAACAATAAACTGTATAATAAGGGCCATAGTGTAAAATTATATATATATATATATTTTTTTTTTATTATCACAATCCCTTCACAACCTGGTCAAGGCACTGATGTGCATCAGAATTTATGAACTTTGATGAAATCATAGCATGTTCAGAATGTGTTCAGAGTATGTTCACAGGTTGGGGTGGGGTAGGGAGGAGCTGGGATAATTTCCATACCTATAGGAATAGCCTATTTTCATGCAGCCTTTTGTGCTGTGGGGAATAAATAGCTGACTGCTTCCACCACACAGTCATTAAAAATAAATAATTTTTGTGTTGTTTTTGAATGAAGCTTGTGTTGGAACGTAGGCATTTAAAAATAAAAAAAGTAACCAGAAAAATTGTAGATGTTATACAAAAAATGACAAAATCAGAAAAAAAGGTTGCTGTGTCATAGAGGGTTAAAGCCTCCACCTTATGAGAATTTTAAATATGTATTTCTTACATAGTCCATTAACACATGTAAAAAAAACCCAAAAAGAGTTAAAATATCAATGCAACTGTATATAACTATATATTAACTGAAATTCTTCCTGAACCCAGGATGCAGGGCCCCTTACTGCCTCATTGACATAACAAAAGCAGCTGAGGACAGGCTCAAATCCTTTGGGTCGAATGACCCCTCTCTGGGTTTTATAGGTAAAAAGTTCATTTGACACCTCTGTGGGACTTCTAGTGTTAAATCTCACATTTTTATGTTTTATATTTACTGCTTTGTAATTCTATGTTTTTATTGTTGCTATTTTAACTCTGCTTGTAAGGTGTCCTTGGGTTTTTTGAAAGGCGCCCACAAATAAAATGTATTATTATTAGTATTATTATTATTATTATTATTATTATTATTATTATTATTATTATTTGTCATATTTTTGTTATTTCTTGTTTTTTAATCAACTATATTTTGTGACATGTTGTGTTCTACATTAAAGACAATGGTAAAAACAATTATATTCAATTTCTTTGAATTAAGTAACTTGCCGATGGGGGGGTGCCAAAGAAAATCTCTCCTAGGGTGCAGCATTGGGTAGAGCCGCTCCGAGTTTAGCCTTAAAGTTGGAGAGGGTAGCAGCCTCCTGTAGTAAGACTGGGAGCTGGTTCCAAAGGGGAGGAGCCTGGTCGCTGAACGCTCTGCCTCCTGTTCTACTCCTAAACACGTTTAGAACTTCCAGTAGACCAGCAAACTCAGAGCGGAGTGATCTGCCCGGACAATAGAGCACTACCAGGTCTTTAAGATACACAGGAGCTTGATCATGTAGAGCAGGGGTGCCAGGGTGAAAATGGTCAGGGGGCCAAATTTTTTTCAAGTGAGACCTCGGGGCCGAATTACAATTACAATAACACTGACTCAACACATGGATATGCTGCTTGAAATTATTCATAAAGACCTACACATTAAAAAGAAATTGCATTGACACCACAATAGCCTCACAATGAGGACTACAATCATATTTATTGATGGCTTACACATGAAAACATGCCAATGCATAATTAGGCCAATTAAAAGAAGGCCAGGCCCAGTAGGCCTAAATGAGTCACAGAAAGTAAGTGTCAGAATAAAGTCATCCAACAATAGGCCAAGTGACTGAATAACCAGTAGGAATTAGTAAAACAAAAAGATTCTTGAAATAATATCTTAAAACATTACATTGGCTCAATAACAGATGACACATTAACTTTACCAGTCATCATCTCCAGTAAACTCCAACCCACATTTCCACACACCCATGCCTAGTGTTGTGGTGGTCGAGACCGGTCTTGGTCTCGAGACCAAATTCTGAAGGTCTTGGTCTTGTCTCGGACTCGGGATTTTCTCTCAAGACCGTTAGAGACCAGCACGAATTCCTGATCATTTTAAATCTGTTTATAATGTGATAATAACACGGAGAAGAATGGGATAAAACAATCTTTTATTCATTCTTTAATCCACCCCGTATAATGACCTCAACCTTCCTTAATGTGACTGAGTGACGTGTGTGACACACTCGTGTGTGTGTGTGTGGCTACAGTGTCAGTTTGGACCGCGGAGCAGAAGGAGATATGAACTAATCACCAGTAAAAATCCCAGTAAAACTCCAGAAAACAATCACCAATAATAAATATTATCTCCCTGGTAAAGACAGTAGCTCTAACAACTGGTAAAATGATAAACTGGTGATATTACAGCCTGTGAAATACGGGGGACGCACTTACTCTGCCTCTGGGTCCTAGTGCCAGCCGGCTGGTGAAGCATGTTCCGTTTACCGAGGTCTGTGTGTGTTTAATAAGTGTGTTTGTTTAATAAGTCTGTGTGCGTTTAATAAGTCTGTGTGTGTTTAATAAGTCTGTGTGTGTTTAATAAGTCTGTGTGTGTTTAATAAGTCTGTGTGTGTTTAATAAGTCTGTGTGTGTTTAATAAGTCTGTGTGTGTCTGTGTGTGTCAGCATGTTTATGTCTCTCTCCATCCACTCTTTTCATTATATCCATGTCTTTTAAGGCTTTTATTACATAGTATCAGCTGTAGTCTGGGCCGCCGCCATCTTGGATTATGTCGTCACCAGCGCGTCATCAACACAAGTTGCACTAGTGCAGAATGAGTCAAATAACTGTAAAGACGTCTTATATTAGTCTATTATCTTTTTAAAGTGGTGTTTTTTTGTGTGTCTTTAGACTCATTTACATTTATGTAAATAATATGTTCCCCACAATATAAACAGGTTCACAATATAATTATTTTTTATAGTTTCTGTTTCTACTGTATCCATAATAATAATAATTCTCAACAATTATTTAGTTTCACATCCACCTGTAGCTCTTTGTTTTTTACACTGATGACAACTTGTTTGTAGTTTTATTTCAGAAAGTTTCACTTTTACAGTTACAGTTGGAAAACTTTGTTAATTGAATATTCTAGTTATATTACAGCAACCAAATTAAACTATATCAACTAAGTGAATTAATAAAAATAACCTGTGTAAAGGCTTTTTCAAACTAAAAAATTATCTTGTGAAATCTGTGACCTGCACAACTCAAAGAATCAGAATTAAGAATCATTATTTCTTGGCAGAAATACTTTTAAACACTTGCTGTACATTCAGCTGACATAAAAAACTTGTTTTCAAATATGTAGAATAATTGTGAATTTATCAGTAGCAGTAGTAGTTTTAATATTTTAGTTAATTTTTTGCAGGCACCTTTTTTGTCCGTCAAATGTATTTAAAATAAACTAAAATTAAAGAGAGAATGTTATTTAACTGTTGAACCTTGTCATTGTTTTATTTATTTAAACATTTTTTTAAATTGAAAAAAAAAATGTTTATGGTCTTGTCTTGGTCTCGGTGCATTCTGGTCTGGGATAGTGTGGTCTTGAACACAACACTACTGTCCTCTGCTCACCATGAACCAGAAAGGGACAGAATTTGGACAGGCTTGAAACATCCACTGTTGAATCAATAATTTTTCTGCACAATAACATTATATTTGATACATGGATTATGTAAATAAATCTACAAAGAGGTCTGAACACATTAGTCCAGTTTTAAAGTCTTTACACTGGCTCCCAGTCAGCCTCAGAATAGACTTTAAAGTTGTGATGCTGGTGTATAAATGTGTGAATGGGTTTGGTCCAGAATACATCAGTGAGATGTTAGTCAGGTATGAACCCAGCAGGTCTCTCAGATCTATGGACACAGGTCAGATAGTGGAGGTCTGGTTCTGTTCACTCTGACAGTGTTTTTGAGGTTTTGTTTATAGATGGGGCCGTATGTCCCCACAAAAATAAAATGAGTTTAAACCTTATAAACTAGAACAACCTTTGCCCTGTGCTTTGTCTCAGAGCTCATATATATGATTTTTTCAAAACAGATTTGAATATATATATATATATATATATATATATATATATATATATATATATATATATATATATATATAGATTAAATAGAAAAAAATGAAATAAAAAAATTAAAATAAATAAATATATTAATAGTACACATGTAAATATGCGACTGTTTTATGGTGTTTTCAATTGTTAATTTAAAAAAAAGACAAAAAGGAACAAAAATGGATTAAAACACAATACACAACATTGACAATCAAAAACCAAACATCAAAACATCAAATAAAAAACAAAATAAATCGGAATTTACTCAAAACATAAATTTCTAATGATTTTTAAATAGCAAGGTTTCAACCTTTTAAATAGTTCGATGGAAACATGTAATTATTGAGAATTAAAAATCCTTATTTAAAACGTAGAATGACTTTTGTTAAGGTGTTTGAGCTTAAAGGAGTCCTTTATATGGAAGCCCGTTTCCGCCACACAAAAAAAAGAAGATAGAAAGTCATAATTATGAGATAGAAAGTCATAATTATGAGTTAAGAAAGTCATAATTATGAGACAGAAAGTCATAATTATGAGATAGAAAGTCATAATTATGAGTTAAGAAAGTCATAATTATGAGACAGAAAGTCATAATTATGAGATAGAAAGTCATAATTATGAAATAGAAAGTCATAATTATGAGTTAAGAAAGTCATAATTATGAGACAGAAAGTCATAATTATGACATAATTATGACTCATAATTATAAGTCATAATTATGAGTTAAGAAAGTCATAATTATGAGATAGAAAGTCATAATTATGAGTTAAGAAAGTCATAATTATGAGTTAAGAAAGTCATAATTATGAGATAGAAAGTCATAATTATGAGTTAAGAAAGTCATAATAATGAGACAGAAAGTCATAATTATGAGATAGAAAGTCATAATTATGAGTTAAGAAAGTCATAATTATGAGATAGAAAGTCATAATTATGAGTTAAGAAAGTCATAATAATGAGACAGAAAGTCATAATTATGAGATAGAAAGTCATAATTATGAGTTAATAAAGTCATAATTATGAGATACACACTGCACATTTGCAGCAGTCTACCGATGTACGGTTTTTTAGGCACAACACTGGCCTGGGCACATGGACTACTATAAAGGAGGTAGGATCTTTCTTTTATCTTATACTGGATTTTTCAGTGGTACTGGAAATGAAAGATCTTCCTTGTATCTTGACGATGTGATTATGTTCAGAGAATTGTTAAACTGTACAAAGTGGATGCAGGCCTAAAAAAGCCAGGCACCAGCGTATGTCGTGTCACTAACAAAGTGCACTAAAGTTATTTCTAATATTGATGATATGGGATGCTAAAGTGACAGTGATTCTATCTCCAGCGTTTGCGTTTATAGCTTATCCTCACTAGTTTAGGTGGCGTGAGTACGGGTAATTTTAGTGTGGTGGGATGCGGATGTAAATAAATGTGTTTAAAGTAAACAGTCGCTCCTTTCCTTTGTGGGGAGCTGCTGCTGACTGTGCCTCAACGGGTGTTGTGCCGAAATTGGTGAAATGAACAAAGTCTTAGAGAGCAATGTGTGGGTAATGGACATTGTTTAAAGTAAGGAGAGTTAAAAACAGGCAACTGACACCAGTTGCAGTATAATGATGACCAATAAAATTGTAAACTGAGTGAAAGACGAACCATATTAAAAAAAATAATTAAATCCTTTTTTCCTTTTTAGTTATTTTAAATCTGAATGGGTTTTAAAGACAACATACTGTGAAATTGATTATCAGGATTTTGTCGTGTTTACAACTTCTCTGAAAGTTAAAAGAAATAGGGTACTCTTTAGTTTGATTCATACAGATAAGCATGCAACCACTTATTTATTTTATATTTTTGGGGGGAAAAACAGCTTTGGGTCAGGTTGCTTATTGGTTGAGGAGTAATTCCCATATAAGAGAACCTAAAGAAACTGCATTTCTCTTTTGCACACATTGACTAATATGTGATTCAAAGATGCTAGATTACTTTTATAGTTTGAATTACTTTAGAAAACAATTATTACTGGTTGCAGTATTTTTATTTTTTTTTATTGTGCTACCTCAAAGGGTTTTTTTGGGCCCAAAATTAAAATATACATACCGGTACTTTTTTTTCCAGCCCATCAACCCAACTCATTGAAAAGTTTTTGGTTTTGCTGATTCTGATTTCTAAGCTATCTGCTGTTTCTCTTATTGGTCATTAAAAAAAATACTTTAGAGTGTTTGAGTCCTGTGGTGTGAAAGAAGGTGTCCGTATTTTTGGGGGCAACGTATTTAATTTAGTAATTTTCTTTTGCACTTTATACAATAGCTTTGTTTCAAATATGGATTGCTTTAAAGGCATTTTTCTTATGTTTTCCTGAGAAAATGTATTAATGTTTAACCTTGATCTACATCCGAATATTCAAAGCCTCACAAGTAGTAAAAACAGACACTGATGTGTAACTTGGAATCATTGGTTCACCAGTTATACATACATTTTTACCATTCAGTTGTAGATAATACAATGCAAAGCATCTTATTTTGAATGGATTATTGTGTTTTCTTTTTTAATTATGATTTTCTCTTTGTTGTTACAAGTTATATTAGTTAAAATGGAGTTAAAATAAAAATGTGAAGTTATATATTACCATTCTTAATTAAACATTGAACCATTTATTCAGTACTTACATAATGTTGAAAATAGTGGAAGTACATAAAAAAAACTCTTCATTGCAAAATGTTTGTATGTTTCTTTGAAAATGTACAATAAAGATGTTCTCTTTCTAATCCCATGGATTTGATTTTTTATTATAACACTTATCTTGGCACTATTAAAAAAAAAAAAAAAAAATGGGTTTATTTACAAATGGCACAAACTCCTTAATCTCCGTGTGTCATTGCATTATGACATGGTACACAGGAAATATAGACTATTCATCTAACTCTATTTGAGTGTTTATCAAATCTCTGAGTTTAATGTAGAGATTAATTGATTCATACACATCGTTTGACATATTCAGATTATGCTCGGACATCAGGTCCACACAGATATTGAACACATCACTGTCACATGGAAAATCTTTGAATGTACACTCATCAAGGCAAAGTAGCACTTTCTCCAGGTCTACGTGATGCAAAAAGTCTCTGCCTCCATACAGGTGAGGAACTGCATGCAAAATAGAGGGACGTCCATGGGGTGATCTGGAGTTATGGACTTGACCAACTCTGTGGTTATTCCAAGTCATTACAACCTCATTTATTTCATCCTGAAATAAACAGTAGTAGTATTAGTGTACACAAAGTGAGGATAATGCGTGTTTTCATTATCACATTACCAATGTAATAGTGCACCTAAGCTAGGCTCATGTAATGTATGTTATTCTTACCTGTATTTTTTGAAGAAAACAAAACTGGATCAAAGATTTGTCCAAAAATGTGTCAGAGAAGTAGCCATCTTCTCTCAGTTTGTCAAACAGGTCCATCCAAAACTGGGCACACTCACTTCGCAGGATCAGCCACCATCTTTCAATCCGCTGGTTTCCAGTGCTTGGACCAAAGGTTACTGATTCATTCTCATCTTGATTCTCAGAAAAATGCAAAAAGGGCTGCATTTGTGCCATGTGTCCATTTTCTGTTCCTAAGTCAAGCCTCAGACGGGCAGGGCACCCTCCAGCAGTTATCACGGTATCTATGAAGTAGCCTGCAATGACCTTTGGATCATTGTTTGTCTTGTAAGCTTCAAGCCATAGCACTTTTCTGGAAAATCCATCAATGCATCCACTGATTGCGATTCCAAATGGCTTAAGTTTGTCATAGCCATCAATATGCCAGACATAGTTTGGACCACGGCTGTGGTATACACGCCTTCGCAGCCTGTTCCTTGAACGCAGATCTACACCTTCACTGTCCAATAATTGTAGCAATATTCGAACAGTTTCTCTGTCAGTCACAATTCCATTTAGCCAACATTTTTGGTACATCCATCTGTACCCATGGCACTGACCAGAAGTCTCCATTTGATGTTCAATAAACTGAGCTACTTCAGCCACATCAGTTTTATTCTTTCGACGCCAGAGCCTCTTTTTGCTTAGTATCCTTTCAAGGGTGCGTTTACTCAGCACAATTCCATGTGAATTTGCAAGCAAACAAAGTATTTCATCATTCGAAAATCCCCGTCTAAAGTAGTCTTCGATAGTCTTATCAGCCATCTCTCAGTGTCAGCTACTCACCACATGAACAAGCTGCTGTAAATGTGTTAAAGTATCTCATAATTATGACTTTCTATCTCATAATTATGACTTTACTAACTCATAATTATGACTTTCTATCTCATAATTATGACTTTCTAACTCATAATTCTGACTTTCCTTGGTGATTTTTTATTTTTTTTAGTGGCGGAAACGGGCTTCCATACCTTTATGTGTGAACATGAACGACACTTATATCAGGTCTGATCATCAACGTCCTCTCTGAGGATACACTTTATTCTCTGAACACATGTTAAACACTATACAGTACGAGAGCGCCCTCAAGGGGAGAACATGTGTTATAACACTCAACTTTTACAATACAGTCACATAGAGAGTAAGATATATACAATCTTAACAACTTTATTATTATTATTATTATTATTATTATTATTATTAGTGAGGATGCAATGGCATCCTCACTATTGTATTCCGTTTTCTTTATTATTCTTATATGTTTTTCTTCTTCCGTCTTGCCCTGTCTCCTCCTACACCGTTTGTCCGATTTTAACAATCAAGATATCAAACCGTTCAGAAAATTTGCGAGATGTATGCTATCGCTTTTATAATTTGTAACTTGTCAACTTTTTGAGTTATTGCCCTGGCAACTTTTTGCTCTCTTCCATTTACATTGACAGTTCGAACCCTTTTGACCCTCTTGTGCACTTTGACCCTCTTCATCGTCGGCCATTTTGAAACTGATCCAAACCATTCAACTTTTTCAACCTTTTTCAACTGTTTCAACATTTTCAAACTTTTTCAACTTTTTGAACCTTTTTCAAACATTTCAAAATTTTTCAAACTTTACAAACTTTTCAACCTTTCTTTAACCTTTTTCAACCATTTCAACCATTTCAACCTTTTCAACCTTTTTCAACCCTTTTCAACTTTTTCAACCTTTTTCAAACTTTTCAACCTTTTTCAACCTATTTCAAATTTTTCAAACTTTCTCAAATTTGTCAAACTTTTTAAAAATTTTCAAACTTTTTCAACTTTTTTCAACTTTTTAAACTTTTTCAAACTTTTTCAACCTTTTTCAACCTTTTTCAAACTTTTCAAACTTTTTCAACCTTTTCAAACTTTTTGAATGCTAAAACAATGCTATTGCTAACGCTATGCCAATGCTAACCCGATGCTAATGCTAGCGCAATATTAATGATAGCAGAATGTTAGCGCAATACTAATGCTAGCAAAATGTAAATGTTAGCGCAATGCTAGCGCAATGCTAATGCTAGCACAATGCTAACGCTATGTTAATGCTAATGCTATGTTAATGCTAATGTTATGTTAATGCTAGTGCAATGCTAATGCTAGCGCAATGTTAATGCTAGCACAATGCTAATGCGAGCACAATGCAAATGTTAGCGCAATGCTAGTGCAATGCTAGCGCAATGCTAATGCTAACACAATGCTATTGCTAGCACAATGCCAATGTTAGCACAATGCTATTGCTAACACAATGCTACTGCTAGCGCAATGCTAATGCTAGCACAATGCTAATGTTGGCGCAATGCTAATGTTAGCGCAATGCTAACTCAATGTTAATGCTAGCGCAATGCTAATGCTAGCACAATGCTAATGCTAGCACAATGCTAGCACAATGCGATTGCTAGCGCAATGCTAATGTTAGCACAATGCTAATACTAGCGCATTGCTATTGCTAGCACAATGCAAATGCTATTGCAATATTATTGCTAGCACAATACTAATGTTATGTTAATGCTAGCACAATTCACCAAAAGCATCCATAATCGCACCACTGGTCCAGCCCCTCCTCACTATAGATGGTGTGGATTTTCAGTCATGTAGCATTCAGGATTTATGGATAAAAAACTAATGTCTATTTTGAAAACAAACCGTGTAACCCAGTCTGACCGAAAGGCCTCAAATCACCTTTTGGCTCCTATTGACCTCAAATTTTGAGCTAAAATGCTGAAATTTCACACACACACTCCTGAGGGCTCCCCTATGACCTACACTTGGTTTCATTTGAGTATCTTAAAAGATGTCCAAGTTACACCCCCATTTCCACTGTAAAGGTCGTGACCTTACGGCTGTAACTTCGAAACGCAAGGTCCGATCCGCATGGGGTTGACGCCTCCCATATCGTCTTATAGGCAACATAAACATATGTAAAAATAAGACCTCTGGCTGCTTGCCTTCATACCACGGGATGCCGTTTCTATTTCAACAGGCCGCATTCTGACCACCTAAGACCCCAGATGAGCCCCTAAACCTTGGGGGAGAGCCTCCAAAATCGCACCACTGGTCCAGCCCCTCCTCACTATAGATGGTGTGGATTTTCAGTCATGTAGCTCAAAGCATTCAGGATTAATGGATAAAAAACTAATGTCTATTTTGAAAACAAACCCTGTAACCCAGTCTGACCGAAAGGCCTCAAATCACCTTTTGGCTCCTATTGACCTCAAATTTTGAGCTAAAAAGCTGAAATTTCACACACACACTCCTGAGGGCTCCCCTATCACCTACACTTGGTTTCATTTGAGTATCTTAAAAGATGTCCAAGTTACACCCTCATTTTCCACTGTAAAGGTCGTGACCTTACGGCTGTAACTTCGAAACGCAAGGTCCGATCCGCATGGGGTTGACGCCTCCCATATCGTCTTATAGGCAATATAAAAATATGTAAACATCAGACCTCTGGCTGCTTGCCTTCATACCAAGGGATGCCGTTTCTATTTCAACAGGCCGCATTCTGACCACCTAAGACCCCAGATGACCCCCTAAAACTTGGGGGAGAGCCTCCAAAATCACACCACTGGACCAACCCCTCCTCACTATAGATGGTGTGGATTTTCAGTCATGTAGCTCAAAGCATTCAGGATTTATGGATAAAAAACTAATGTTTATTTTCTTTAAACTGTTTTTTTTTTTATTCTGATAATCCATAGAAAAACATTTAGGGCTTTTATTTTGAAACTCTGAAACTTTTTGGACACCTGGTGAGCAGATAAGACACTTTTGGATAACTTTAGCAGATTTTGAACACTATGGGACAGTTTTTGACAATTGTAAAAACATATTATTAGAATAAATGTGTTTTTACTTATTTCGCTATCATCATCATATGTGCTGATTTATCAGCCTGAGTAATAATGTAAAGGTCATGACCTTATGGCTGTAGGGTTAGGGTTAGTGCGCCCGGCGCCCCGCGTCCGACAAAAGCTTGGATCGAGGGATGACTTTCAATAGATCGCAGCGTGAAGCTGCTCTGCTACGTACGAAACCCTGACCCAGAATCAGGTCGTCTGCAAGTGATTTAGCACCAGGTCCTCCACGAAAGTGAGTTCCGAGATGGGAGTGGGGCGACCGACTTCCGGCCACACCCGGCCCCGTCACGAAAGGCTCTCCGCACCGGCCGAGGCCGGCTATCCGAGACCAACCGAAGGTCCGCGGTGCACCGGTATCATCACGTCTAGGCGGGATTCTGACTTAGAGGCGTTCAGTCATAATCCCACAGATGGTAGCCTCGCACCATTGGCTCCTCAGCTAAGCACACACACCAAATGTCTGAACCTGCGGTTCCTCTCGTACTGAGTAGGATTACTATTGCAACAACACATCATCAGTAGGGTAAAACGAACCTGTCTCACGACGGTCTAAACCCAGCTCACGTTCCCTATTAGTGGGTGAACAATCCAACGCTTGGTGAATTCTGCTTCACAATGATAGGAAGAGCCGACATCAAAGGATCAAAAAGCCTCCAAAATCGCACCACTGGTCCAGCCCCTCCTCACTATAGATGGTGTGGATTTTCAGTCATGTAGCTCAAAGCATTCAGGATTAATGGATAAAAAACTAATGTCTATTTTGAAAACAAACCCTGTAAGCCAGTCTGACCGAAAGGCCTCAAATCACCTTTTGGCTCCTATTGACCTCAAATTTTGAGCTAAAAAGCTGAAATTTCACACACACACTCCTGAGGGCTCCCCTATCACCTACACTTGGTTTCATTTGAGTATCTTAAAAGATGTCCAAGTTACACCCTCATTTTCCACTGTAAAGGTCGTGACCTTACGGCTGTAACTTCGAAACGCAAGGTCCGATCCGCATGGGGTTGACGCCTCCCATATCGTCTTATAGGCAATATAAACATATGTAAAGATCAGACCTCTGGCTGCTTGCCTTCATACCAAGGGATGCCGTTTCTATTTCAACAGGCCGCATTCTGACCACCTAAGACCCCAGATGACCCCCTAAAACTTGGGGGAGAGCCTCCAAAATCGCACCACTGGTACAGCCCCTCCTCACTATAGATGGTGTGGATTTTCAGTCATGTAGCTCAAAGCATTCAGGATTAATGGATAAAAAACTAATGTCTATTTTGAAAACAAACCCTGTAAGCCAGTCTGACCGAAAGGCCTCAAATCACCTTTTGGCTCCTATTGACCTCAAATTTTGAGCTAAAAAGCTGAAATTTCACACACACACTCCTGAGGGCTCCCCTATGACCTACACCTGGTTTCATTTGAGTATCTTAAAAGATGTCCAAGTTACACCCCCATTTCCACTGTAAAGGTCGTGACCTTACGGCTGTAACTTCGAAACGCAAAGTCCGATCCGTATGGGGTCGACGCCTCCCATATCGTCTTATAGGCAACATAAACATATGTAAAAATCAGACCTCTGGCTGCTTGCCTCCATACCACGGGATGCCGTTTCTATTTCAACAGGCCGCATTCTGACCACCTAAGACCCCAGATGACCCCCTAAACCTTGGGGGAGAGCCTCCAAAATCACACCACTGGTCCAGCCCCTCCTCACTATAGATGGTGTGGATTTTCAGTTATGTAACTTAAAGCATTCAGGATTTATGGATAAAAAACTAATGTCTTTTTTCTTTAAACTGTTTTTTTATTTTTTTATTCTGATAATCCATAGAAAAACATTTAGGGCTTTTATTTTGAAACTCTGAAACTTTTTGGACACCTGGTTAGCAGATAAGACACTTTTGGATAACTTTAGCAGATTTTGAACACTATGGGACAGTTTTTGACAATTGTAAAAACATATTATTAGAATAAATGTGTTTTTACTTATTTCGCTATCATCATCATATGTGCTGATTTATCAGCCTGAGTAATAATGTAAAGGTCGTGACCTTATGGCTGTAGGGTTAGGGTTAGTGTGCCCGGCGCCCCGCGTCCGACAAAAGCTTGGATCGAGGGATGACTTTCAATAGATCGCAGCGTGAAGCTGCTCTGCTACGTACGAAACCCTGACCCAGAATCAGGTCGTCTGCAAGTGATTTAGCACCAGGTCCTCCACGAAAGTGAGTTCCGAGATGGGAGTGGGGCGACCGACTTCCGGCCACACCCGGCCCCGTCACGAAAGGCTCTCCGCACCGGCCGAGGCCGGCTATCCGAGACCAACCGAAGGTCCGCGGCGCTCCGGTATCATCACGTCTAGGCGGGATTCTGACTTAGAGGCGTTCAGTCATAATCCCACAGATGGTAGCCTCGCACCATTGGCTCCTCAGCTAAGCACACACACCAAATGTCTGAACCTGCGGTTCCTCTCGTACTGAGTAGGATTACTATTGCAACAACACATCATCAGTAGGGTAAAACGAACCTGTCTCACGACGGTCTAAACCCAGCTCACGTTCCCTATTAGTGGGTGAACAATCCAACGCTTGGTGAATTCTGCTTCACAATGATAGGAAGAGCCGACATCGAAGGATCAAAAAGCCTCCAAAATCGCACCACTGGTCCAGCCTAGTGTTGTGTTCAAGACCGCACTATCTGAGACCAAGACTTGCCCGAGACCAGAATGCACCGAGACCAAGACAAGACCAAGACTTTCGGGAGCCGAGACCGAGTCAAGACCAAGACCGAGACCATAAACATTTTTTTTTCAATTTAAAAAAATAAATAAATAAATAAAATTATGACAAGGTACAACAGTTAAATAACATCTCTCTTTAATTTTAGTTTATTTTAAATACATTTGACGGACAAAAAAGGTGCCTGCAAAAAATTAACTAAAATATTAAAACTACTACTGCTACTGATAAATTCACAATTATTCTACATATTTGAAAACAAGATTTTTATGTCAGCTGAATGTACAGCAAGTGTTTTAAAGTATTTCTGCCAAGAAATAATGATTCTTAATTCTGATTCTTTCAGTTGTTCAGGTTTAACAGGTCACAGATTTCACAAGATAATTTTTTAGTTTGAAAAAGCCTTTACACAGGCCATTTTTATTAATTCACTTAGTTGATATAGTTTAATTTGGTTACTGTAATGTAACTAGGATATTCAATTAACAAAGGTTTCCAACTGTAACTGTAAAAGTGAAACTTTCTGAAATAAAACTACAAACAAGTTGTCATCAGTGTAAAAAACATAGAGCTACAGGTAGATGTGAAACTAAATAAAACAAACAAACCCTGGAACAGTCATGTGACAAATTAATCAATTGTTCTTGTTGAGAATTATTATTATTATTCTGGAAACAGAAACTATAAAAATTAATTATATTGTGAACCTGTTTATATTGTGGGGAACATATTGTAAACATACATGTAATTGGAGTCTAAAGACACAAAAAAAAAACACCACTTTAAAAGATAATAGACTAATATAAGACGTCTTTACAGTTATTTGACTCATTCTGTGATGCGCGGCGATGACGCGCTGGTGACGACATAATCCAAGATGGCGGTGGCCCGGACTACAGCCGATATTATGTAATAAAGCCTTAAAAGACATGGATATAATGAAAAGAGTGGATGGACAGATGCATAAACATGCAGACTTTCACACGGACACACAAGGACTTATTAAACACACACAGAGTTATTAAACACACACAGACCTCAGTAAACACGGTAAAAGGAACAGGCTTCACCGCTCGGCTGGCACTAGGACCCAGAAGCAGAGTAAGTGCGTCACCTATCCATCCTTCACAGGCTGTAATATCATCAGTTTATCATTTTACCAGTTGTTAGAGCTACTGTCTTTACCAGGGAGATAATATTTATTACTGGTGATTGTTTTCAGGAGTTTTACTGGGATTTTTACTGGTGATTAGTTCATATCTCCCTTCTGCTCCGTGGTCCAAACTGACACCGCAGCCACACACACACACACACACACACACACACACACACACACACACACACACACACACACACACACACAGTCACATTAAGGAAGGTTGCGGTCATTATAGGGGGGGATTAAATAATGACTAAAGGATTGTTTTATCCCGTTCTTCTCCGTGTTATTATCACATTATAAAAAAGGTTAAAAATAGCAGGAATTAGTGCTGGTCTCGAACGGTCTTGACGGAAAATCCCGAGTCCGGGCAGCCCGAGTCCAAGACAAGACCGAGTCAAAATGCTTCAGAGACCGAGACAAGACCAAGACCTTTAAAATTTGGTCTCGAGACCGGTCTCGAGACCAAGACCGGTCTTGACCACCCCAACACTAGTCCAGCCCCTCCTCACTATAGATGGTGTGGATTTTCAGTCATGTAGCTCAAAGCATTCAGGATTAATGGATAAAAAACTAATGTCTATTTTGAAAACAAACCCTGTAAGCCAGTCTGACCGAAAGGCCTCAAATAACATTTTGGCTCCTATTGACCTTAAATTTTGAGCTAAAAAGCTGAAATTTCACACACACACTCCTGAGGGCTCCCTTATGACCTACACTTGGTTTCATTTGAGTATCTTAAAAGATGTCCAAGTTACACCCTCATTTCCACTGTAAAGGTTGTGACCTTACGGCTGTAACTTCGAAACGCAAGGTCCGATCCGCATGGGGTCGACGCCTCCCATATCGTCTTATAGGCAACATAAACATATGTAAAAATCAGACCTCTGGCTGCTTGCCTTCATACCACGGGATGCCGTTTCTATTTCAACAGGCCGCATTCTGACCACCTAAGACCCCAGATGACCCCCTAAACCTTGGGGGAGAGCCTCCAAAATCGCACCACTGGTCCAGCCCCTCCTCACTATAGATGGTGTGCATTTTCAGTCATGTAGCTCAAAGCATTCAGGATTTATGGATAAAAAACTAATGTCTATTTTGAAAACAAACCCTGTAAGCCAGTCTGACCGAAAGGCCTCAAATAACATTTTGGCTCCTATTGACCTTAAATTTTGAGCTAAAAAGCTGAAATTTCACACACACACTCCTGAGGGCTCCCCTATGACCTACACTTGGTTTCATTTGAGTATCTTAAAAGATGTCCAAGTTACACCCCCATTTCCACTGTAAACGTCGTGACCTTACGGCTGTAACTTCGCAACGCAAGGTCCGATCCGTATGGGGTCGACGCCTCCCATATCGTCTTATAGGCAACATGAACACATGTAAAAATCAGACCTCTGGCTGCTTGCCTCCATACCACGGGATGCCGTTTCTATTTCAACAGGCCGCATTCTGACCACCTAAGACCCCAGATGACCCCCTAAACCTTGGGCGAGAGCCTCCAAAATCGCACCACTGGTCCAGCCCCTCCTCACTATAGATGGTGTGCATTTTCAGTCATGTAGCTCAAAGCATTCAGGATTTATGGATAAAAAACTAATGTCTATTTTGAAAACAAACCCTGTAAGCCAGTCTGACCGAAAGGCCTCAAATAACATTTTGGCTCCTATTGACCTTAAATTTTGAGCTAAAAAGCTGAAATTTCACACACACACTCCTGAGGGCTCCCCTATGACCTACACTTGGTTTCATTTGAGTATCTTAAAAGATGTCCAAGTTACACCCCCATTTCCACTGTAAACGTCGTGACCTTACGGCTGTAACTTCGCAACGCAAGGTCCGATCCGTATGGGGTCGACGCCTCCCATATCGTCTTATAGGCAACATGAACACATGTAAAAATCAGACCTCTGGCTGCTTGCCTCCATACCACGGGATGCCGTTTCTATTTCAACAGGCCGCATTCTGACCACCTAAGACCCCAGATGACCCCCTAAACCTTGGGCGAGAGCCTCCAAAATCACACCACTGGTCCAGCCCCTCCTCACTATAGATGGTGTGGATTTTCAGTCATGTAACTTAAAGCATTCAGGATTTATGGATAAAAAACTAATGTCTTTTTTCTTTAAACTGTTTTTTTTTTTTTATTCTGATAATCCATAGAAAAACATTTAGGGCTTTTATTTTGAAACTCTGAAACTTTTTGGACACCTGGTTAGCAGATAAGACACTTTTGGATAACTTTAGCAGATTTTGAACACTATGGGACAGTTTTTGACAATTGTAAAAACATATTATTAAAATAAATGTGTTTTTACTTATTTCGCTATCGTCATCTTATGTGCTGATTTATCAGCCTGAGTAATAATGTAAAGGTCGTGACCTTATGGCTGTAGGGTTAGGGTTAGTGGGCCCGGCGCCCCGCGTCCGACAAAAGCTTGGATCGAGGGATGTCTTTCAATAGATCGCAGCGTGAAGCTGCTCTGCTACGTACGAAACCCTGACCCAGAATCAGGTCGTCTGCAAGTGATTTAGCACCAGGTCCTCCACGAAAGTGAGTTCCGAGATGGGAGTGGGGCGACCGACTTCTGGCCACACCCGGCCCCGTCACGAAAGGCTCTCCGCAAAGGCCGAGGCCGGCTATCCGAGACCAACCGAAGGTCCGCGGCGCTCCGGTATCATCACGTCTAGGCGGGATTCTGACTTAGAGGCGTTCAGTCATAATCCCACAGATGGTAGCCTCGCACCATTGGCTCCTCAGCTAAGCACACACACCAAATGTCTGAACCTGCGGTTCCTCTCGTACTGAGTAGGATTACTATTGCAACAACACATCATCAGTAGGGTAAAACGTACCTGTCTCACGACGGTCTAAACCCAGCTCACGTTCCCTATTAGTGGGTGAACAATCCAACGCTTGGTGAATTTTGCTTCATATTGATAGGAAGAGCCGACATCGAAGGATTAAAAAGCCTCCAAAATCGCACCACTGGTCCAGCCCCTCCTCACTATAGATGGTGTGCATTTTCAGTCATGTAGCTCAAAGCATTCAGGATTTATGGATAAAAAACTAATGTCTATTTTGAAAACAAACCCTGTAACCCAGTCTGACCGAAAGGCCTCAAATCA
Source organism: Gouania willdenowi (assembly GCF_900634775.1). Classification (NCBI taxonomy): domain Eukaryota; kingdom Metazoa; phylum Chordata; class Actinopteri; order Blenniiformes; family Gobiesocidae; genus Gouania; species Gouania willdenowi. The sequence goes on along the minus strand of NW_021145030.1, from coordinate 40,240 downwards.
CCTTTTGGCTCCTATTGACCTCAAATTTTGAGCTAAAATGCTGAAATTTCACACACACACTCCTGAGGGCTCCCTTATGACCTACACTTGGTTTCATTTGAGTATCTTAAAAGATGTCCAAGTTACACCCCCATTTCCACTGTAAAGGTCGTGACCTTACGGCTGTAACTTCGAAACGCAAGGTCCGATCCGCATTGAGTTGACGCCTCCCATATCGTCTTATAGGCAACATAAACATATGTAAAAATCAGACCTCTGGCTGCTTGCGTTCATACCACGGGATGCCGTTTCTATTTCAACAGGCCGCATTCTGACCACCTAAGACCCCAGATGAGCCCCTAAACCTTGGGGGAGAGCCTCCAAAATCGCACCACTGGTCCAGCCCCTCCTCACTATAGATGGTGTGGATTTTCAGTCATGTAGCTCAAAGCATTCAGGATTTATGGATAAAAAACTAATGTTTATTTTCTGTAAACTGTTTTTTTTTTTATTCTGATAATCCATAGAAAAACATTTAGGGCTTTTATTTTGAAACTCTGAAACTTTTTGGACACCTGGTGAGCAGATACGACACTTTTGGATAACTTTAGCAGATTTTGAACACTATGGGACAGTTTTTGACAATTGTAAAAACATATTATTAGAATAAATGTGTTTTTACTTATTTCGCTATCATCATCATATGTGCTGATTTATCAGCCTGAGTAATAATGTAAAGGTCGTGACCTTATGGCTGTAGGGTTAGGGTTAGTGGGCCCGGCGCCCCGCGTCTGACAAAAGCTTGGATCGAGGGATGTCTTCCAATAGATCGCAGCGTGAAGCTGCTCTGCTACGTACAAAACCCTGACCCAGAATCAGGTCGTCTGCAAGTGATTTAGCACCAGGTCCTCCACGAAAGTGAGTTCCGAGATGGGAGTGGGGCGACCGACTTCCGGCCACACCCGGCCCCGTCACGAAAGGCTCTCCGCACCGGCCGAGGCCGGCTATCCGAGACCAACCGAAGGTCCGCGGCGCTCCGGTATCATCACGTCTAGGCGGGATTCTGACTTAGAGGCGTTCAGTCATAATCCCACAGATGGTAGCCTCGCACCATTGGCTCCTCAGCTAAGCACACACACCAAATGTCTGAACCTGCGGTTCCTCTCGTACTGAGTAGGATTACTATTGCAACAACACATCATCAGTAGGGTAAAACGAATCTGTCTCACGACGGTCTAAACCCAGCTCACGTTCCCTATTAGTGGGTGAACAATCCAACGCTTGGTGAATTCTGCTTCACAATGATAGGAAGAGCCGACATCGAAGGATCAAAAAGCCTCCAAAATCGCACCACTCATCCAGCCCCTCCTCACTATAGACGGTGTGGATTTTCAGGCATGTAGCTCAAAGCATTCAGGATTAATGGATAAAAAACTAATGTCTATTTTGAAAACAAACCCTGTAACCCAGTCTGACCGAAAGGCCTCAAATCACAATTTGGCTCCTATTGACCTTAAATTTTGAGCTAAAAAGCTGAAATTTCACACACACACTTCTGAGGGCTCCCCTATGACCTACACTTGGTTTCATTTGAGTATCTTAAAAGATGTCCAAGTTACACCCCCATTTCCACTGTAAAGGTTGTGACCTTATGGCTGTAACTTCGCAACGCAAGGTCCGATCCGCATGGGGTCGACGCCTCCCATATCGTCTTATAGGCAACATAAACATATGTAAAAATCAGACCTCTGGCTGCTTGTCTTCATACCACGGGATGCCGTTTCTATTTCAACAGGCCGCATTCTGACCACCTAAGACCCCAGATGACCCCCTAAACCTTGGGGGAGAGCCTCCAAAATCGCACCACTGGTCCAGCCCCTCCTCACTATAGATGGTGTGGATTTTCAGTCATGTAGCTCAAAGCATTCAGGATTAATGGATAAAAAACTAATGTCTTTTTTGAAAACAAACCCTGCAAGCCAGTCTGACCGAAAGGCCTCAAATAACATTTTGGCTCCTACTGACCTTAAATTTTGAGCTAAAAAGCTGAAATTTCACACACACACTTCTGAGGGCTCCCCTATGACATACACTTGGTTTCATTTGAGTATCTTTAAAGATGTCCAAGTTACGCCCCCATTTCCACTGTAAAGGTCGTGACCTTACGGCTGTAACTTCGCAACGCAAGGTCCGATCCGCATGGGGTTGACACCTCCCATATCGTCTTATAGACAATATAAACATATGTAAAAATCAGACCTCTGGCTGCTTGCCTTCATACCACGGGATGCCGTTTCTATTTCAACAGGCCGCATTCTGACCACCTAAGACCCCAGATGACCCCCTAAACCTTGAGGGAGAGCCTCCAAAATCGCACCACTGGTCCAGCCCCTCCTCACTATAGATGGTGTGGATTTTCAGTCATGTAGCTCAAAGCATTCAGGATTTATGGATAAAAAACTAATGTCCATTTTGAAAACAAACCCTGTAACCCAGTCTGACCGAAAGGCCTCAAATCACCTTTTGGCTCCTATTGACCTCAAATTTTGATCTAAAAAGCTGAAATTTCACACACACACTCCTGAGGGCTCCCCTATGACCTACACTTGGTTTCATTTGAGTATCTTAAAAGATGTCCAAGTTACACCCTCATTTTCCACTGTAACCTGACTTATACTTCCGGCAGCTGAGCTGACAGCAGCAAAAGAGCAGAGCGGAGCTCACAGAGGAATTTATTTACTAAACATGAACTTTTTCTTCTGAGAAATGATACGATACCTCAACATCAAACTCTATCATTTACCATCTGACTCTGGCTCTGAGGTAATCATCTACTGCTTTTTTATTTGCTGGCTCAACTGGAAAGCTAAGTAGCAAGCTAGCTAGCTACAAGTAGCAAGCTAACTAGCAGAAGAATGGCTCTCTCCACAACAGAATACAGCAGTCTTCTCCAAAAGATTACTGAACTGGAGACTACAGTGCGAGGAATACAAGTAAACATTGAGGTTAATGGGCACTGTGGATATGATAATGATACGACTGTGCCGCTGTTTTTGGAATGGATAAAGCTAACTCGCTACCAGCCCGTGCTAACAAAGCTATCAGGCCTAGGGAGGATCCTGTTCCCGTTGATAAGCCAACAGGTGCGAGTCCTCCTTGGAATACTCTGGGAGCTAAGCCTAAGAAAAAGTCATATCCACTTCAAAGGCTAACGGGCCGAGCAAAGCGCCTTGATATCAATAATGAGACGGACTGGCCTGCACTGGCTTCGCAGACTGCAGCCTCAACATCAACTCCCTTGTCTGCCCAGGCACAAAAGTGGACATCTGCTAAAGGCAGGAGTATCACCAAGTCACAAACCCAGTTTCATGTAGAACTGGGTAATCGATTCGCCCCACTGCTGAATGACCTAGGATCTGGCTCTAATGAGGTCAACACACAACCTTCTGGAACTGCGAAGACTGAAAGTGCTTCAGGAAAACAAAAGCGACATGGTCGGCCAAAGCAACAACCTCACACACTGATAGTGGGAGACGTTTCTGTTAAAGATGCTCAGAAGATGTTTAGCAGCAACGTGAAAGTGATCTGCTTACCTAATGACACAGTATCAGACTTGGCTGACAAAATCTTGCATATCGTTGCAGATTACCCACATTTGAAAAATGTTGTGATTCATTTTGGGTTAAATGATTTAGCCAAGGAGGAGTCTGAGGTGTTAAAGCAGGATTTCACCCATCTGCTAAAAACTGTGAACTGTTTACAGCCTAAAGTGTTCATCAGTGGCCCGATACCTCCAGTCCGCAAAGGAGATCTGAAATTCTCAAGGATTTACTCTTTGAATAAATTTCTGTCTTCGGCTTGTGCTGCCCTTTCACTAAATTTTATAGAAAATTTTCCTATTTTTTGGGAACGTCGTCATCTTTTTAGAGCAGATGGACTGTGTCTAAACAAGGCTGGAGTAAAACTCTTCACATCCAACTTGTTTTACTTCACCAGTCACACTGCTATCAGTTCTGATAAAGACAGAGGACAACATGTACCATCGGAGAACAAAACAACAAGGAAAGAACATGGAGTCAATGAGCTTCCAGCAAGAAATAAAAATCGCCAAAATGAAGAGGTCAACCCAACCCCCACATCTCAGGACCCACCTGCTTCACCCCAAAATTCACCTACTTCCACCTCATCCAGCTTCTCTCCTACCCCTGTCTTCTTGGATTTAACTGCCCAGATGAACGAGCTGGTTCTGGCTGGCACAAGACTGACACCCCACCCTTTACCCCACCATGGTCCCATCTTATCTCCTCTAAAGAACCAATCTGCACCACCCATCCCTCCTCGACGATACCAGGCTCAGGATCACTCTTCTCCTCAGGCCAGACCAGCTGGCCTGAGGACACAGGTCTGATGTGTGCTGGGTCCGGACTGCAATAGCTCTATTTTTAGGAACAACCAGAAAAAGTCAGGGCCCTATGGAGTTAATGCAGCTTCTTTAATTCCTGTGGTGACAGGTAACACAAGTAAAATTGTGAAATTAAAGAAAAGCAAAAAGCTTTATAGAGATAAAAATTTGACTCCTATAACATGTCATCCAAAAAGTCCACCAGTGTCTCCAGTAAAGTTTTTAAAATTAGCTCTTCTTAATGTTCGATCTCTTGTTAACAAGTCACTAATAATTAATGATTTTATTTTGACACATCACTTGGACTTTTTATTTCTTAATGAAACATGGTTGAATGATGGTATCAGTAATACTATTCTCAATGAAAGTCACCACAAGACTTTATTTATTTAAATAAGTGAGGTTCTTGCAGGAAAGGTGGTGGAGTTGCTGCCATTTTTAAATCAATATTTCAGTGCAAAGAAATAATATTTGGGGATTTTATCTCCTTTGAATATATGTCATTCTTACTGAAGGGTGATTCAAGAGTTCTGTTTTTAGTCGTTTATAAACCCCCAAAATATTCTGGAGAATTCATGGATGAGTTTGCTGAACTGCTGTCAGTTGTATGCACTGAATACAACTTTTTAATAATAACAGGTGACTTAAACATTCATGTAGACAATAACATGGACAATACTGCCAAAGAACTGTATGCTTTAATGGATACTTTTGGTCTTACACAACATGTGACTGGTCCGACACACACTCAAGGTCACACTTTGGATCTGGTTATCTCTAAAGGTGTTGACATCTCTGCTGTTGATGTAAGAGACTTAGCTCTATCTGATCATTTCTGTGTCTTTTTTGACCTAGAGACTGTAACATCTGTTCCCCCTAGTTATGTGTGTTTAAAGAAAAGGTACATAAATGAAAACACAAGTGCACAGTTTATGGAAGCCATAGCAATGACACCAACATTGAGTGCTGAGACAGTTGATGATCTTCTGGATGAGTATAATAGAAACGTCTGTAATGTCATAGATGTGGTGACACCAATCAAAACTAAGAGAAAACCAAACACACAGAAAACACCTTGGAGGAGGACTGAGATAATGCAGAATTTGAAATCTGACTGTAGAAGAGCTGAGCGTAAATGGAGATCAACAAAACTCCAAATTCATCTAGAACTGTACAAAATAAGTCTGCGAAAATTCAATGATGGCTTGTTCAAAGCAAGGCAGCAATACTTTTCTGAAATTATTACCAAAAATGTCAACAACTCTCGCACGTTGTTTTCTGTAATTGAAAAGCTCACAACCCCCCCAGATCAGATAGCCCCTGAATTACTGTCAGCTGGAAAATGCAATGAATTTGCTGTATATTTCAATGAAAAAATACAATCAATAAGGTCAAACATCAGAACAAACCAGCAAAATCACAAAAAGCTTGAACAGCTTCAACCACTGAGGGATGAGTCAACTACAATGTTTGAGTTTATTACAGTGAACCCAAAAACAATAGAGGAGACTGTTCAGCAGCTAAATCCATCAACGTGTTGCCTTGACACAATACCCTCAAACTTCTTTAAAACTGTTGTAAAGTCAATTGGTACTGATTTGTGTCAGATAATTAACTGCTCATTCCAATCAGGCACCGTACCAAAATCCCTGAAAGTAGCTGCTGTGAAACCTCTGTTAAAGAAGAGAACACTGGATGCCTCTATACTGGCTAACTATAGACCAATCAGCAACCTTCCATTCATGGCCAAGATCATTGAGAAGGTGGTCTTCAACCAACTGAGTCAATTCTTAACATTCAACAAAATATTTGATAAATTTCAGTCAGGTTTTCGTTCTCATCACAGCACAGAAACTGCTCTTATCAAAGTGATCAATGACATAAGGTTGAACACTGATTCAGGAAAAGTATCTGTTCTCATTCTGTTGGATCTAAGTGCTGCATTTGACACTGTAGATCATACAATTTTGTTGCACAGATTGCAAACATGGGTTGGACTAAATGGAAAAGTAATGCAATGGTTTAAGTCATATTTGAAGGAGCGAAGCTATTTTGTAAGCATTGGAAACTTTGAATCTGACAGATTACCAATGTCCTGTGGGGTTCCTCAGGGATCTGTTCTTGGACCTCTTCTGTTTAGCCTTTGTATGCTTCCTTTAGGACAAATTTTACAGAACTGTAAGGTTGATTATCAGAGCTACGCAGATGACACACAACTATATCTATCACTGAACCCAGATGACCATGGTCCCATTGAGGTGTTGTGTGACTGTTTAGAAAAAAATAAACTGCTGGATGAGTGAAAACTTCCTTCAACTAAACCATGACAAGACGGAGGTGATTGTCTTTGGTAACAAGGTAAAGAGGACTGCTATCAGCAATTATCTTGAGTCTCGATCTTTAAAAGCTAAAGACCAAGTCAAAAACCTTGGTGTTCTGATTGACTCAGATCTTACATTCAGCCGTCAGATCAAATCTATCACAAAAACAGCCTTCTACCACCTAAAGAACATCTCCAGAGTGAAAGGTTTAATGGCTCAGAAAGATCAGGAGAAACTGGTCCATGCTTTTATATCCAGCAGACTGGACTATTGTAATGGTCTTCTGACAGGAATCCCCCAAAAGAGCATCAAACAGCTACAGCTGGTTCAGAACGCTGCAGCTCGGGTCTTAACCAGAACAAAGAGGTCAGAGCACATTACTCCAGTTTTAAAGTCTTTACACTGGCTCCCAGTCAGCCTCAGAATAGACTTTAAAGTTCTGCTGCTGGTGTATAAATCTGTGAATGGGTTTGGTCCAGAATACATCAGTGACATGATAGTCAGGTATGAACCCAGCAGGTCTCTGAGATCTATGGACACAGGTCAGATAGTGGAGCCCAGAGCTCACAGTAAACATGGTGATGCTGCTTTTAGTTGTTATGCTGCAAAGAAATGGAACAAACTGCCAGCAGAGCTGAAGTCAGCATCCAATGTGAACATTTTTAAATCAAAGTTAAAGGCACTTTTTTTCTCTACTGCATATGATTGAGAGAGAGATTTTTTTTGTCATGTTGTTGATGTAATGATGATTTTACTGATGATTTTAAATGTTCTTATTGATTTTAAACAATTGAATGTTTTATCATGTAAAGCACATTGAGTTGCCTTGAGTATGAAATGCGCTATACAAATAAATTTGCCTTGCCTTGTAAAGGTCGTGACATTTGAGTATCTTTAAAGATGTCCAAGTTACACCCCCATTTCCACTGTAAAGGTCGTGACCTTACGGCTGTAACTTCGCAACGCAAGGTCCGATCCGCATGGGGTTGACGCCTCCCATATCGTCTTATAGACAATATAAACATATGTAAAAATCAGACCTCTGGCTGCTTGCCTTCATACCACGGGATGCCGTTTCTATTTCAACAGGCCACATTCTGACCACCTAAGACCCCAGATGACCCCCTAAACCTTGGGGGAGAGCCTCCAAAATCGCACCACTGGTCCAGCCCCTCCTCACTATAGATGGTGTGGATTTTCAGTCATGTAGCTCAAAGCATTCAGGATTAATGGATAAAAAACTAATGTCTATTTTGAAAACAAAACCTGTAACCCAGTCTGACCGAAAGGCCTCAAATAACATTTTGGCTCCTATTGACCTTAAATTTTGAGCTAAAAAGCTGAAAATTCACACACACACTCCTGAGGGCTCCCCTATGACCTACACTTGGTTTCATTTGAGTATCTTAAAAGATGTCCAAGTTACACCCCCATTTCCACTGTAAAGGTCATGACCTTACGGCTGTAACTTCGCATTGCAAGGTCCGATCCGCATGGGGTTGACGCCTCCCATATCGTCTTATAGGCAACATAAACATATGTAAAAATCAGACCTCTGGCTGCTTGCCTTCAAACCATGGGATGCCGTTTCTATTTCAACAGGCCGCATTCTGACCACCTAAGACCCCAGATGACCCCCTAAACCTTGGGGGAGAGCCTCCAAAATCGCACCACTGGTCCAGCCCCTCCTCACTATAGATGGTGTGGATTTTCAGTCATGTAACTTAAAGTATTCAGGATTTATGGATAAAAAACTAATGTCTATTTTCTTTAAACTGTTTTTTTTTTTTATTCTGATAATCCATAGAAAAACATTTAGGGCTTTTATTTTGAAACTCTGAAACTTTTTGGACACCTGGTTAGCAGATAAGACACTTTTGGATAACTTTAGCAGATTTTGAACACTATGGGACAGTTTTTGACAATTGTAAAAACATATTATTAGAATAAATGTGTTTTTACTTATTTCGCTATCGTCATCTTATGTGCTGATTTATCAGCCTGAGTAATAATGTAAAGGTCATGACCTTATGGCTGTAGGGTTAGGGTTAGTGGGCCCGGCGCCCCGCGTCTGACAAAAGCTTGGATCGAGGGATGACTTTCAATAGATCGCAGCGTGAAGCTGCTCTGCTACGTACGAAACCCTGACCCAGAATCAGGTCGTCTGCAAGTGATTTATTAAAACTATTGATTTAAATGTTTTTTTGCCGTTTTTTGTTGTATTTTATGAGTTTAAATGTAACAAATTAAATATATGACTATTATAACAAAGATAAACAATTTACAGGTAAATGAAATAAACACTAAGATTAAAACTATTGATTTAAATGTTTTTTTGCTGCTATGAAGTTATTCTTTTAGTTGATGGGATTAAAAACAGCTCTCTCCTCCTTTTGTTAGAATTGATGAGGTTAGAGAACACCTTTAGGCCCCTCCCACATCACACCCTAGAATCATTGTTTCAGTAGCAAACATTCATTCTCTTCTGTGTTCCTGCAGGCTTCACTTCTTCTCCTGCTCCTGCTGCTGCTCTGGATACAGATTGAACAAGGTCAGACTTTTGATTCTTGGACTGTGTTTTTACTTATTTTGCTATTATCAGCACATGTGATGTTTTACCAGCTTGAGAGGTTTTAGCACATTAAATATAAGACTTTATTATAACAAAGATAAACAATTTACAGGTAAATGAAATAAACACTAAGATTAAAACTATTGAATTAAATGTTTTTTTGCCGTTTTTTGTTGTTTTTTATGAGTTTAAATGTAACAAATTAAATATATGACTTCATTATAACAAAGATAAACAATTTACAGGTAAATGAAATAAACACTAAGATTAAAACTATTGAATTAAATGTTTTTTTTGCCGTTTTTTGTTGTTTTTTATGAGTTTAAATGTAACATATTAAATATATGACTTCATTATAACAAAGATAAACAATTTACAGGTAAATGAAATAAACACTAAGATTAAAACTATTGATTTAACATGTTTCTCTCTCTGCAGTCTGTGTTTTCTCCTCTCTCTCCTCTTCCTCTCTTCATTCTGACTTTTATTTTTATTAATATTATTTCATAGAATTAGGAGAATTTCTTTTTTTTAACCACATTTGTTTAAGTTTTTTATTTTCAAAAAATTTGTTAAATTAACATTTTAAAAATTCTAAAAATAAAAATATATAAAAATAAATGTGAAAAAATTTCAGGGTTTTTTTGTTTTGTTTTTTTTTTTTAGATTTTAGAGATTAAGTTCTTCATATCTCTCCGGCCGCACCCAGTTCATTCAACATCCCAGCCTTCTCCACTCTCCTCCGGCGTTCCCCAAGGTTCTGTCCTTGGTCTGCATACTTCCATCTTCGAAACATCAACCGCCTCCGTCCCTCCCCCACCTCATCCAGCACTGCCATCCTGGTCCACTCTCTGGTCACTTCCCATCTTGATTACTGTAACTCCCTTCTCTCAGGTCTCCCCCAAAAGTCCTTACATAAACTACAACTGGTTCAGAATGCTGCAGCCCGGATCATCACCAGAACACCTCTCATCCACCACATCACCCCTGTTCTCCAACAACTCCACCGGCTCCCAATCACACACCGCATTGCTTACAAAACTCTCCTCCTAACCTTCAAGGCCCTCCATAATCTCGCTCCACGTATCTCACTGAACTCCTCCACATAAACATACCCAATCAGACCCTCAGATCATCTTCCTCTCTCAGCCTTCTCATCCCTCCGGTCCACATGATCACCATGGGGTCCAGAGCCTTCAGCCGCTCTGCCCCCCACCTCTGGAACTCCCTCCCACCTGACATCCGAAACATTGACACTCTGACCATCTTCAAATCACGTCTCAAAACCCACATGTTCAAACAAGCCTATTCACTCTGATTTCCATCCACCACACTGCAAAACTTCTGTTTTTTATTATAATGGGTTTTTAGTAAAAGTGTTACCTACCTCCTTTTTAAATCTCAAATTTTTATGTTTTATATTTACTGCTTTGTAATTCTATGTTTTTATTGTTGCTATTTTAACTCTGCTTGTAAGGTGTCCTTGGGTTTTTTGAAAGGCGCCCACAAATAAAATGTATTATTATTATTATTATTATTATTATTATTATTATTATTATTATTATTATGTGTCATATTTTTGTTATTTCTTGTTTTTTAATCATCTATATTTTGTGACATGTTGTGTTCTACATTAAAGACAATGGTAAAAACAATTATATTCAATTTCTTTGAATTAAGTAACTTGCCGATGGGGGGGTGCCAAAGAAAATCTCTCCTCGGGTGCAGCATTGGGTAGAGCCGCTCCGAGTTTAGCCTTAAAGTTGGAGAGGGTAGCGGCCTCCTGTAGTAAGACTGGGAGCTGGTTCCAAAGGGGAGGAGCCTGGTAGCTGAACGCTCTGCCTCCTGTTCTACTCCTAGACACGTTTAGAACTTCCAGTAGACCAGCAAACTCAGAGCGGAGTGATCTGCCCGGACAATAGAGCACTACCAGGTCTTTAAGATACACAGGAGCTTGATCATGTAGAGCAGGGGTGCCAGGGTGAAAATGGTCAGGGGGCCAAATTTTTTTCAAGTGAGACCTCAGGGGGCCGAATTACAATTACAATAACACTGACTCAACACATGGATATGCTGCTTGAAATTATTCATAAAGACCTACACATTAAAAAGAAATTGCATTGGCACCACAATAGCCTCACAATGAGGACTACAATCATATTTATTGATGGCTTACACATGAAAACATGCCAATGCATAATTAGGCCAATTAAAAGAAGGCCAGGCCCAGTAGGCCTAAATGAGTCACAGAAAGTAAGTGTCAGAATAAAGTCATCCAACAATAGGCCAAGTGACTGAATAACCAGTAGGAATTAGTAAAACAAAAAGATTCTTGAAATAATATCTTAAAACATTACATTGGCTCAATAACAGATGACACATTAACTTTACCAGTCATCATCACCAGTAAACTCCAACCCACATTTCCACACACCCATGCCTAGTGTTGTGGTGGTCGAGACCGGTCTTGGTCTCGAGACCAAATTTTGAAGGTCTTGGTCTTGTCTCGGACTCGGGATTTTCTCTCAAGACCGTTAGAGACCAGCACGAATTCCTGATCATTTTAAATCTGTTTATAATGTGATAATAACACGGAGAAGAACGGGATAAAACAATCTTTTATTCATTCTTTAATCCACCCCGTATAATGACCGCAACCTTCCTTAATGTGACTGAGTGACGTGTGTGACACACTTGTGTGTGTGTGTGGCTACGGTGTCAGTTTGGACCGCGGAGCAGAAGGAGATATGAACTAATCACCAGTAAAAATCCCAGTAAAACTCCTGAAAACAATCACCAGTAATAAATATTATCTCCCTGGTAAAGACAGTAGCTCTAACAACTGGTAAAATGATAAACTGGTGATATTACAGCCTGTGAAGTACGGGGGACGCACTTACTCCGCCTCTGGGTCCTAGTGCCAGCCGTCTGGTGAAGCATGTTCCGTTTACCGAGGTCTGTGTGTTTAATAAGTCTGTGTGTGTTTAATTAGTCTGTGTGTGTTTAATTAGTCTGTGTGTGTTTAATAAGTCCGTGTGTGTGTTTAATAAGTCTGTGTGTGTTTAATAAGTCTGTGTGTGTTTAATAAGTCTGTGTGTGTTTAATAAGTCTGTGTGTGTTTAATTAGTCTGTGTGTGTTTAATAAGTCCGTGTGTGTTTAATAAGTCTGTGTTTGTTTAATAAGTCCGTGTGTGTTTAATAAGTCCGTGTGTGTTTAATAAGTCTGTGTGTGTTTAATAAGTCTGTGTGTGTTTAATAAGTCTGTGTGTGTTTAATAAGTCTGTGTGTGTTTAATAAGTCTGTGTGTGTTTAATAAGTCTGTGTGTGTCCGTGTGTGTCAGCATGTTTATGTCTCTCTCCATCCAGTCTTTTCATTATATCCATGTCTTTTAAGGCTTTTATTACATAATATCAGCTGTAGTCTGAGCCGCCGCCATCTTGGATTATGTCATCAACACAAGTTGCACTAGTGCAGAATGAGTCAAATAACTGTAAAGACGTCTTATATTAATCTATTATCTTTTTAAAGTGGTGTTTTTTTTGTGGCTTTAGACTCATTTACATTTATGTATATAATATGTTCCCCACAATATAAACAGGTTCACAATATAATTATTTTTTATAGTTTCTGTTTCTACTGTATCCATAATAATAATAATTCTCAACAATTATTTAGTTTCACATCCACCTGTAGCTCTTTGTTTTTTACACTGATGACAACTTGTTTGTAGTTTTATTTCAGAAAGTTTCACTTTTACAGTTACAGTTGGAAACCTTTGTTAATTGAATATTCTAGTTACATTACAGCAACCAAATTAAACTATATCAACTAAGTGAATTAATAAAAATAACCTGTGTAAAGGCTTTTTCAAACTAAAAAATTATCTTGTGAAATCTGTGACCTGCACAACTCAAAGAATCAGAATTAAGAATCATTATTTCTTGGCAGAAATACTTTTAAACACTTGCTGTACATTCAGCTGACATAAAAATCTTGTTTTCAAATATGTAGAATAATTGTGAATTTATCAGTAGCAGTAGTAGTTTTATTATTTTAGTTAATTTTTGCAGGCACCTTTTTTGTTTGTCAAATGTATTTAAAATAAACTATAATTAAAGAGAGAATGTGATTTAACTGTTGAACCTTGTCATAGTTTTATTTATTTAAACATTTTTTGAAATTGAAAAAAAAAATGTTTATGGTCTTGGTCTTGACTCGGTCTCGGCTCCCGAAAGTCTTGGTCTTGTCTTGGTCTCGGTGCATTCTGGTCTGGGATAGTGTGGTCTTGAACACAACACTACTGTGCGCTGTCCTCTGCTCACCATGAACCAGAAAGGGACAGAATTTGGACAGGTTTGAAACATCCACTGTTGAATCAATCATTTTTCTGCACAATAACATTATATTTGATACATGGATTATGTAAATAAATCTACAAAGAGGTCTGAACACATTAGTCCAGTTTTAAAGTCTTTACACTGGCTCCCAGTCAGCCTCAGAATAGACTTTAAAGTTGTGATGCTGGTGTATAAATGTGTGAATGGGTTTGGTCCAGAATACATCAGTGAGATGTTAGTCAGGTATGAACCCAGCAGGTCTCTCAGATCTATGGACACAGGTCAGATAGTGGAGGTCTGGTTCTGTTCACTCTGACAGTGTTTTTGAGGTTTTGTTTATAGATGGGGCCGTATGTCCCCACAAAAATAAAATGAGTTTAAACCTTATAAACTAGAACAACCTTTGTCTCAGAGCTCATATATATGATTTTTTCAAAACAGATTTGAATATATATACATATATTTAGATTAAATTGAAAAAAATGAAATAAAAAATTAAAATAAATAAATATATTAATAGTACACATGTAAATATGCGACTGTTTTATGGTGTTTTCAATTGTTAATTTAAAAAAAAGACAAAAAGGAACAAAAATGAAATAAAACACAATACACAACATTGACAATCAAAAACCAAACATCAAAAAAAAAACAAAATAAATCGGAATTTACTCAAAACATAAATTTCTAATGATTTTTAAATAGCAAGGTTTCAACCTTTTAAATAGTACGATGGAAACATGTAATTATTGAGAATTAAAAATCCTTATTTAAAACGTAGAATGACTTTTGTTAAGGTGTTTGAGCTTAAAGGAGTCCTTTATATGGAAGCCCGTTTCCGCCACAAAAAAAAAAAAAAAAATCACCAAGGAAAGTCATAATTATGAGAAAGAAAGTCATAATTATGAGATAGAAAGTCATAATTATGAGAAAGAAAGTCATAATTATGAGATAGAAAGTCATAATTATGAGAAAGAAAGTCATAATTATGAGACAGAAAGTCATAATTATGAGATAGAAAGTCATAATTATGAAATAGAAAGTCATAATTATGAGTTAAGAAAGTCATAATTATGAGACAGAAAGTCATAATTATGAGTTAAGAAAGTCATAATTATGAGTTAAGAAAGTCATAATTATGAGATAGAAAGTCATAATTATGAGAAAGAAAGTCATAATTATGAGACAGAAAGTCATAATTATGAGATAGAAAGTCATAATTATGAGTTAAGAAAGTCATAATTATGAGATAGAAAGTCATAATTATGAGATAGAAAGTCATAATTATGAGATAGAAAGTCATAATTATGAGTTAAGAAAGTCATAATTATGAGATAGAAAGTCATAATTATGAGATAGAAAGTCATAATTATGAGTTAAGAAAGTCATAATTATGAGTTAAGAAAGTCATAATTATGAGACAGAAAGTCATAATTATGAGATAGAAAGTCATAATTATGAGTTAATAAAGTCATAATTATGAGTTAAGAAAGTCATAATTATGAGATAGAAAGTCATAATTATGAGTTAAGAAAGTCATAATAATGAGACAGAAAGTCATAATTATGAGATAGAAAGTCATAATTATGAGTTAAGAAAGTCATAATTATGAGATAGAAAGTCATAATTATGAGATAGAAAGTCATAATTATGAGTTAAGAAAGTCATAATTATGAGTTAAGAAAGTCATAATAATGAGACAGAAAGTCATAATTATGAGATAGAAAGTCATAATTATGAGTTAAGAAAGTCATAATAATGAGACAGAAAGTCATAATTATGAGATAGAAAGTCATAATTATGAGATAGAAAGTCATAATTATGAGTTAAGAAAGTCATAATTATGAGTTAAGAAAGTCATAATAATGAGACAGAAAGTCATAATTATGAGATAGAAAGTCATAATTATGAGTTATTAAAGTCATAATTATGAGTTAAGAAAGTCATAATTATGAGATAGAAAGTCATAATTATGAGTTAAGAAAGTCATAATAATGAGACAGAAAGTCATAATTATGAGATAGAAAGTCATAATTATGAGTTAATAAAGTCATAATTATGAGATACACACTGCACATTTGCAGCAGTCTACCGATGTACGGTTTTTTAGGCACAACACTGGCCTGGGCACATGGACTACTATAAAGGAGGTTTTCTTTTATCTTATACTGGATTTTTCAGTGGTACTGGAAATGAAAGATCTTCCTTGTATCTTGACGATGTGATTATGTTCAGAGAATTGTTAAACTGTACAAAGTGGATGCAGGCCTAAAAAAGCCAGGCACCAGCGTATGTCGTGTCACTAACAAAGTGCACTAAAGTTATTTCTAATATTGATGATATGGGATGCTAAAGTGACAGTGATTCTATCTCCAGCGTTTGCGTTTATAGCTTATCCTCACTAGTTTAGGTGGCGTGAGTACGGGTAATTTTAGTGTGGTGGGATGCGGATGTAAATAAATGTGTTTAAAGTAAACAGTCGCTCCTTTCCTTTGTGGGGAGCTGCTGCTGACTGTGCCTCAACGGGTGTTGTGCCGAAATTGGTGAAATGAACAAAGTCTTAGAGAGCAATGTGTGGGTAATGGACATTGTTTAAAGTAAGGAGAGTTAAAAACAGGCAACTGACACCAGTGCAGTATAATGATGACCAATAAAATTGTAAACTGAGTGAAAGACGAACCATATTAAAAAAAATAATTAAATCCTTTTTTCCTTTTTAGTTATTTTAAATCTGAATGGGTTTTAAAGACAACATACTGTGAAATTGATTATCAGGATTTTGTCGTGTTTACAACTTCTCTGAAAGTTAAAAGAAATAGGGTACTCTTTAGTTTGATTCATACAGATAAGCATGCAACCACTTATTTATTTTATATTTTGGGGGGAAAAACAGCTTTGGGTCAGGTTGCTTATTGGTTGAGGAGTAATTCCCATATAAGAGAACCTAAAGAAACTGCATTTCTCTGTTGCACACATTGACTAATATGTGATTCAAAGATGCTAGATTACTTTTATAGTTTGAATTACTTTAGAAAACAATTATTACTGGTTGCAGTATTTTTATTTTTTTTTATTGTGCTACCTCAAAGGGTTTTTTTGGGCCCAAAATTAAAATATACATACCGGTACTTTTTTTTCCAGCCCATCAACCCAACTCATTGAAAAGTTTTTGGTTTTGCTGATTCTGATTTCTAAGCTATCTGCTGTTTCTCTTATTGGTCATTAAAAAAAATACTTTAGAGTGTTTGAGTCCTGTGGTGTGAAAGAAGGTGTCTGTATTTTTGGGGGCAACGTATTTAATTTAGTAATTTTCTTTTGCACTTTATACAATAGCTTTGTTTCAAATATGGATTGCTTTAAAGGAATTTTTCTTATGTTTTCCTGAGAAAATGTATTAATGTTTAACCTTGATCTACATCCGAATATTCAAAGCCTCACAAGTAGTAAAAACAGACACTGATGTGTAACTTGGAATCATTGGTTCACCAGTTATACATACATTTTTACCATTCAGTTGTAGATAATACAATGCAAAGCATCTTATTTTGAATGGATTATTGTGTTTTCTTTTTTAATTATGATTTTCTATTTGTTGTTACAAGTTCTATTAGTTAAAATGGGGTTAAAATAAAAATGTGAAGTTATATATTACCATTCTTAATTAAACATTGAACCATTTATTCAGTACTTACATAATGTTGAAAATAGTGGAAGTACATAAAAAAAACTCTTCATTGCAAAATGTTTGTATGTTTCTTTGAAAATGTACAATAAAGATGTTCTCTTTCTAATCCCATGGATTTGATTTTTTATTATAACACTTATCTTGGCACTATTAAAAAAAAAAAAAAAAATGGGTTTATTTACAAATGGCACAAACTCCTTAATCTCCGTGTGTCATTGCAGTATGACATGGTACACAGGAAATATAGACTATTCATCTAACTCTATTTGAGTGTTTATCAAATCTCTGAGTTTAATGTAGAGATTAATTGATTCATACACATCGTTTGACATATTCAGATTATGCTCGGACATCAGGTCCACACAGATATTGAACACATCACTGTCACATGGAAAATCTTTGAATGTACACTCATCAAGGCAAAGTAGCACTTTCTCCAGGTCTACGTGATGCAAAAAGTCTCTGCCTCCATACAGGTGAGGAACTGCATGCAAAATAGAGGGACGTCCATAGGGTGATCTGGAGTTATGGACTTGACCAACTCTGTGGTTATTCCAAGTCATTACAACCTCATTTATTTCATCCTGAAATAAACAGTAGTAGTATTAGTGTACACAAAGTGAGGATAATGTGTGTTTTCATTATCACATTACCAATGTAATAGTGCACCTAAGCTAGGTCCATGTAATGTATGTTATTCTTACCTGTATTTTTTGAAGAAAACAAAACTGGATCAAAGATTTGTCCAAAAATGTGTCAGAGAAGTAGCCATCTTCTCTCAGTTTGTCAAACAGGTCCATCCAAAACTGGGCACACTCACTTCGCAGGATCAGCCACCATCTTTCAATCCGCTGGTTTCCAGTGCTTGGACCAAAGGTTACTGATTCATTCTCATCTTGATTCTCAGAAAAATGCAAAAAGGGCTGCATTTGTGCCATGTGTCCATTTTCTGTTCCTAAGTCAAGCCTCAGACGGGCAGGGCACCCTCCAGCAGTTATCACGGTATCTATGAAGTAGCCTGCAATGACCTTTGGATCATTGTTTGTCTTGTAAGCTTCAAGCCATAGCACTTTTCTGGAAAATCCATCAATGCATCCACTGATTGCGATTCCAAATGGCTTAAGTTTGTCATAGCCATCAATATGCCAGACATAGTTTGGACCACGGCTGTGGTATACACGCCTTCGCAGCCTGTTCCTTGAACGCAGATCTACACCTTCACTGTCCAATAATTGTAGCAATATTCGAACAGTTTCTCTGTCAGTCACAATTCCATTTAGCCAACATTTTTGGTACATCCATCTGTACCCATGGCACTGACCAGAAGTCTCCATTTGATGTTCAATAAACTGAGCTACTTCAGCCACATCAGTTTTATTCTTTCGACGCCAGAGCCTCTTTTTGCTTAGTATCCTTTCAAGGGTGCGTTTACTCAGCACAATTCCATGTGAATTTGCAAGCAAACAAAGTATTTCATCATTCGAAAATCCCCGTCTAAAGTAGTCTTCGATAGTCTTATCAGCCATCTCTCAGTGTCAGCTACTCACCACATGAACAAGCTGCTGTAAATGTGTTAAAGTATCTCATAATTATGACTTTCTATCTCATAATTATGACTTTACTAACTCATAATTATGACTTTCTATCTCATAATTATGACTTTCTAACTCATAATTCTGACTTTCCTTGGTGATTTTTTATTTTTTTTAGTGGCGGAAACGGGCTTCCATACCTTTATGTGTGAACATGAACGACACTTATATCAGGTCTGATCATCAACGTCCTCTCTGAGGATACACTTTATTCTCTGAACACATGTTAAACACTATACAGTACGAGAGCGCCCTCAAGGGAGAACATGTGTTATAACACTCAACTTTTACAATACAGTCACATAGAGAGTAAGATATATACAATCTTAACAACTTTATTATTATTATTATTATTATTATTATTATTATTAGTGAGGATGCAATGGCATCCTCACTATTGTATTCCGTTTTCTTTATTATTCTTATATGTTTTTCTTCTTCCGTCTTGCCCTGTCTCCTCCTACACCGTTTGTCCGATTTTAACAATCAAGATATCAAACCGTTCAGAAAATTTGCGAGATGTATGCTATCGCTTTTATAATTTGTAACTTGTCAACTTTTTGAGTTATTGCCCTGGCAACTTTTTGCTCTCTTCCATTTACATTGACAGTTCGAACCCTTTTGACCCTCTTGTGCACTTTGACCCTCTTCATCGTCGGCCATTTTGAAACTGATCCAAACCATTCAACTTTTTCAACCTTTTTCAACTGTTTCAACATTTTCAAACTTTTTCAACTTTTTGAACCTTTTTCAAACATTTCAAAATTTTTCAAACTTTACAAACTTTTCAACCTTTCTTTAACCTTTTTCAACCATTTCAACCATTTCAACCTTTTCAACCTTTTTCAACCCTTTTCAACTTTTTCAACCTTTTTCAAACTTTTCAACCTTTTTCAACCTATTTCAAATTTTTCAAACTTTCTCAAATTTGTCAAACTTTTTCAAAATTTTCAAACTTTTTCAACTTTTTTCAACTTTTTCAACTTTTTCAAACTTTTTCAACCTTTTTCAACCTTTTTCAAACTTTTCAACCTTTTTCAACCTTTTCAAACTTTTTGAATGCTAAACAATGCTATTGCTAACGCTATGCCAATGCTAACCCGATGCTAATGCTAGCGCAATATTAATGATAGCAGAATGTTAGCGCAATACTAATGCTAGCAAAATGTAAATGTTAGCGCAATGCTAGCGCAATGCTAATGCTAGCACAATGCTAACGCTATGTTAATGCTAATGCTATGTTAATGCTAATGTTATGTTAATGCTAGTGCAATGCTAATGCTAGCGCAATGTTAATGCTAGCACAATGCTAATGCGAGCACAATGCAAATGTTAGCGCAATGCTAGTGCAATGCTAGCGCAATGCTAATGCTAACACAATGCTATTGCTAGCACAATGCCAATGTTAGCACAATGCTATTGCTAACACAATGCTACTGCTAGCGCAATGCTAATGCTAGCACAATGCTAATGTTGGCGCAATGCTAATGTTAGCGCAATGCTAACTCAATGTTAATGCTAGCGCAATGCTAATGCTAGCACAATGCTAATGCTAGCACAATGCTAGCACAATGCGATTGCTAGCGCAATGCTAATGTTAGCACAATGCTAATACTAGCGCATTGCTATTGCTAGCACAATGCAAATGCTATTGCAATATTATTGCTAGCACAATACTAATGTTATGTTAATGCTAGCACAATTCACCAAAAGCATCCATAATCGCACCACTGGTCCAGCCCCTCCTCACTATAGATGGTGTGGATTTTCAGTCATGTAGCATTCAGGATTTATGGATAAAAAACTAATGTCTATTTTGAAAACAAACCGTGTAACCCAGTCTGACCGAAAGGCCTCAAATCACCTTTTGGCTCCTATTGACCTCAAATTTTGAGCTAAAATGCTGAAATTTCACACACACACTCCTGAGGGGTCCCCTATGACCTACACTTGGTTTCATTTGAGTATCTTAAAAGATGTCCAAGTTACACCCTCATTTTCCACTGTAAAGGTCGTGACCTTACGGCTGTAACTTCGAAACGCAAGGTCCGATCCGCATGGGGTTGACGCCTCCCATATCGTCTTATAGGCAATATAAACATATGTAAAAATCAGACCTCTGGCTGCTTGCCTTCATACCATGGGATGCCGTTTCTATTTCAACAGGCCGCATTCTGACCACCTAAGACCCCAGATGACCCCCTAAACCTTGGGGGAGAGCCTCCAAAATCGCACCACTGGTCCAGCCCCTCCTCACTATAGATGGTGTGGATTTTCAGTCATGTAGCTCAAAGCATTCAGGATTAATGGATAAAAAACTAATGTCTATTTTGAAAACAAACCCTGTAAGCCAGTCTGACCGAAAGGCCTCAAATCACCTTTTGGCTCCTATTGACCTCAAATTTTGAGCTAAAGAGCTGAAATTTCACACACACACTCCTGAGGGCTCCCCTATCACCTACACTTGGTTTCATTTGAGTATCTTAAAAGAAGTCCAAGTTACACCCCCATTTCCACTGTAAAGATCGTGACCTTACGGCTGTAACTTCGAAACGCAAGGTCCGATCCGCATGGGGTTGACGCCTCCCATATCGTCTTATAGGCAACATAAACATATGTAAAAATAAGACCTCTGGCTGCTTGCCTTCATACCACGGGATGCCGTTTCTATTTCAACAGGCCGCATTCTGACCACCTAAGACCCCAGATGAGCCCCTAAACCTTGGGGGAGAGCCTCCAAAATCGCACCACTGGTCCAGCCCCTCCTCACTATAGATGGTGTGGATTTTCAGTCATGTAGCTCAAAGCATTCAGGATTAATGGATAAAAAACTAATGTCTATTTTGAAAACAAACCCTGTAAGCCAGTCTGACCGAAAGGCCTCAAATCACCTTTTGGCTCCTATTGACCTCAAATTTTGAGCTAAAAAGCTGAAATTTCACACACACACTCCTGAGGGCTCCCCTATCACCTACACTTGGTTTCATTTGAGTATCTTAAAAGATGTCCAAGTTACACCCTCATTTTCCGCTGTAAAGGTCGTGACCTTACGGCTGTAACTTCGAAACGCAAGGTCCGATCCGCATGGGGTTGACGCCTCCCATATCGTCTTATAGGCAACATAAACATATGTAAAAATCAGACCTCTGGCTGCTTGCCTTCATACCACGGGATGCCGTTTCTATTTCAACAGGCCGCATTCTGACCACCTAAGACCCCAGATGACCCCCTAAAACTTGGGGGAGAGCCTCCAAAATCGCACCACTGGTACAGCCCCTCCTCACTATAGATGGTGTGGATTTTCAGTCATGTAGCTCAAAGCATTCAGGATTAATGGATAAAAAACTAATGTCTATTTTGAAAACAAACCCTGTAAGCCAGTCTGACCGAAAGGCCTCAAATCACCTTTTGGCTCCTATTGACCTCAAATTTTGAGCTAAAAAGCTGAAATTTCACACACACACTCCTGAGGGCTCCCCTATGACCTACACCTGGTTTCATTTGAGTATCTTAAAAGATGTCCAAGTTACACCCCCATTTCCACTGTAAAGGTCGTGACCTTACGGCTGTAACTTCGAAACGCAAAGTCCGATCCGTATGGGGTCGACGCCTCCCATATCGTCTTATAGGCAACATAAACATATGTAAAAATCAGACCTCTGGCTGCTTGCCTCCATACCACGGGATGCCGTTTCTATTTCAACAGGCCGCATTCTGACCACCTAAGACCCCAGATGACCCCCTAAACCTTGGGGGAGAGCCTCCAAAATCACACCACTGGTCCAGCCCCTCCTCACTATAGATGGTGTGGATTTTCAGTCATGTAACTTAAAGCATTCAGGATTTATGGATAAAAAACTAATGTCTTTTTTCTTTAAACTGTTTTTTTATTTTTTTATTCTGATAATCCATAGAAAAACATTTAGGGCTTTTATTTTGAAACTCTGAAACTTTTGGACACCTGGTTAGCAGATAAGACACTTTTGGATAACTTTAGCAGATTTTGAACACTATGGGACAGTTTTTGACAATTGTAAAAACATATTATTAGAATAAATGTGTTTTTACTTATTTCGCTATCGTCATCTTATGTGCTGATTTATCAGCCTGAGTAATAATGTAAAGGTCGTGACCTTATGGCTGTAGGGTTAGGGTTAGTGTGCCCGGCGCCCCGCGTCCGACAAAAGCTTGGATCGAGGGATGACTTTCAATAGATCGCAGCGTGAAGCTGCTCTGCTACGTACGAAACCCTGACCCAGAATCAGGTCGTCTGCAAGTGATTTAGCACCAGGTCCTCCACGAAAGTGAGTTCCGAGATGGGAGTGGGGCGACCGACTTCCGGCCACACCCGGCCCCGTCACGAAAGGCTCTCCGCACCGGCCGAGGCCGGCTATCCGAGACCAACCGAAGGTCCGCGGCGCTCCGGTATCATCACGTCTAGGCGGGATTCTGACTTAGAGGCGTTCAGTCATAATCCCACAGATGGTAGCCTCGCACCATTGGCTCCTCAGCTAAGCACACACACCAAATGTCTGAACCTGCGGTTCCTCTCGTACTGAGTAGGATTACTATTGCAACAACACATCATCAGTAGGGTAAAACGAACCTGTCTCACGACGGTCTAAACCCAGCTCACGTTCCCTATTAGTGGGTGAACAATCCAACGCTTGGTGAATTCTGCTTCACAATGATAGGAAGAGCCGACATCGAAGGATCAAAAAGCCACCAAAATCGCACCACTGGTCCAGCCTAGTGTTGTGTTCAAGACCGCACTATCCGAGACCAAGACTTGCCCGAGACCAGAATGCACCGAGACCAAGACAAGACCAAGACCGAGACCATAAACATTTTTTT
The DNA here is from genome assembly GCF_900634775.1 of Gouania willdenowi. Classification (NCBI taxonomy): domain Eukaryota; kingdom Metazoa; phylum Chordata; class Actinopteri; order Blenniiformes; family Gobiesocidae; genus Gouania; species Gouania willdenowi. Next base: position 16,497 of record NW_021145030.1, on the reverse strand, counting down.
TTCAATTTAAAAAAATAAATAAATAAATAAAATTATGACAAGGTACAACAGTTAAATAACATCTCTCTTTAATTTTAGTTTATTTTAAATACATTTGACGGACAAAAAAGGTGCCTGCAAAAAATTAACTAAAATATTAAAACTACTACTGCTACTGATAAATTCACAATTATTCTACATATTTGAAAACAAGATTTTTATGTCAGCTGAATGTACAGCAAGTGTTTTAAAGTATTTCTGCCAAGAAATAATGATTCTTAATTCTGATTCTTTCAGTTGTTCAGGTTTAACAGGTCACAGATTTCACAAGATAATTTTTTAGTTTGAAAAAGCCTTTACACAGGCCATTTTTATTAATTCACTTAGTTGATATAGTTTAATTTGGTTACTGTAATGTAACTAGGATATTCAATTAACAAAGGTTTCCAACTGTAACTGTAAAAGTGAAACTTTCTGAAATAAAACTACAAACAAGTTGTCATCCGTGTAAAAAACATAGAGCTACAGGTAGATGTGAAACTAAATAAAACAAACAAACCCTGGAACAGTCATGTGACAAATTAATCAATTGTTCTTGTTGAGAATTATTATTATTATTCTGGAAACAGAAACTATAAAAATTAATTATATTGTGAACCTGTTTATATTGTGGGGAACATATTGTAAACATACATGTAATTGGAGTCTAAAGACACAAAAAAAAAACACCACTTTAAAAGATAATAGACTAATATAAGACGTCTTTACAGTTATTTGACTCATTCTGTGATGCGCGGCGATGACGCGCTGGTGACGACATAATCCAAGATGGCGGTGGCCCGGACTACAGCCGATATTATGTAATAAAGCCTTAAAAGACATGGATATAATGAAAAGAGTGGATGGACAGATGCATAAACATGCAGACTTTCACACGGACACACAAGGACTTATTAAACACACACAGAGTTATTAAACACACACAGACCTCAGTAAACACGGTAAAAGGAACAGGCTTCACCGCTCGGCTGGCACTAGGACCCAGAAGCAGAGTAAGTGCGTCACCTATCCATCCTTCACAGGCTGTAATATCATCAGTTTATCATTTTACCAGTTGTTAGAGCTACTGTCTTTACCAGGGAGATAATATTTATTACTGGTGATTGTTTTCAGGAGTTTTACTGGGATTTTTACTGGTGATTAGTTCATATCTCCCTTCTGCTCCGTGGTCCAAACTGACACCGCAGCCACACACACACACACACACACACACACACACACACACACACACACACACACAGTCACATTAAGGAAGGTTGCGGTCATTATAGGGGGGGATTAAATAATGACTAAAGGATTGTTTTATCCCGTTCTTCTCCGTGTTATTATCACATTATAAAAAAGGTTAAAAATAGCAGGAATTAGTGCTGGTCTCGAACGGTCTTGACGGAAAATCCCGAGTCCGGGCAGCCCGAGTCCAAGACAAGACCGAGTCAAAATGCTTCAGAGACCGAGACAAGACCAAGACCTTTAAAATTTGGTCTCGAGACCGGTCTCGAGACCAAGACCGGTCTTGACCACCCCAACACTAGTCCAGCCCCTCCTCACTATAGATGGTGTGGATTTTCAGTCATGTAGCTCAAAGCATTCAGGATTAATGGATAAAAAACTAATGTCTATTTTGAAAACAAACCCTGTAAGCCAGTCTGACCGAAAGGCCTCAAATCACCTTTTGGCTCCTATTGACCTCAAATTTTGAGCTAAAAAGCTGAAATTTCACACACACACTCCTGAGGGCTCCCCTATCACCTACACTTGGTTTCATTTGAGTATCTTAAAAGATGTCCAAGTTACACCCTCATTTTCCACTGTAAAGGTCGTGACCTTACGGCTGTAACTTCGAAACGCAAGGTCCGATCCGCATGGGGTTGACGCCTCCCATATCGTCTTATAGGCAATATAAACATATGTAAAGATCAGACCTCTGGCTGCTTGCCTTCATACCAAGGGATGCCGTTTCTATTTCAACAGGCCGCATTCTGACCACCTAAGACCCCAGATGACCCCCTAAACCTTGGGGGAGAGCCTCCAAAATCGCACCACTGGTCCAGCCCCTCCTCACTATAGATGGTGTGGATTTTCAGTCATGTAGCTCAAAGCATTCAGGATTTATGGATAAAAAACTAATGTCTATTTTGAAAACAAACCCTGTAAGCCAGTCTGACCGAAAGGCCTCAAATCACCTTTTGGCTCCTATTGACCTCAAATTTTGAGCTAAAAAGCTGAAATTTCACACACACACTCCTGAGGGCTCCCCTATGACCTACACCTGGTTTCATTTGAGTATCTTAAAAGATGTCCAAGTTACACCCCCATTTCCACTGTAAAGGTCGTGACCTTACGGCTGTAACTTCGAAACGCAAAGTCCGATCCGTATGGGGTCGACGCCTCCCATATCGTCTTATAGGCAATATAAACATATGTAAAAATCAGACCTCTGGCTGCTTGCCTCCATACCATGGGATGCCGTTTCTATTTCAACAGGCCGCATTCTGACCACCTAAGACCCCAGATGACCCCCTAAACCTTGGGGGAGAGCCTCCAAAATCACACCACTGGTCCAGCCCCTCCTCACTATAGATGGTGTGGATTTTCAGTCATGTAACTTAAAGCATTCAGGATTTATGGATAAAAAACTAATGTCTTTTTTCTTTAAACTGTTTTTTTATTTTTTTATTCTGATAATCCATAGAAAAACATTTAGGGCTTTATTTTGAAACTCTGAAACTTTTTGGACACCTGGTTAGCAGATAAGACACTTTTGGATAACTTTAGCAGATTTTGAACACTATGGGACAGTTTTTGACAATTGTAAAAACATATTATTAGAATAAATGTGTTTTTACTTATTTCGCTATCGTCATCTTATGTGCTGATTTATCAGCCTGAGTAATAATGTAAAGGTCGTGACCTTATGGCTGTAGGGTTAGGGTTAGTGTGCCCGGCGCCCCGCGTCCGACAAAAGCTTGGATCGAGGGATGACTTTCAATAGATCGCAGCGTGAAGCTGCTCTGCTACGTACGAAACCCCTGACCCAGAATCAGGTCGTCTGCAAGTGATTTAGCACCAGGTCCTCCACGAAAGTGAGTTCCGAGATGGGAGTGGGGCGACCGACTTCCGGCCACACCCGGCGCCGTCACGAAAGGCTCTCCGCACCGGCCGAGGCCGGCTATCCGAGACCAACCGAAGGTCCGCGGCGCTCCGGTATCATCACGTCTAGGCGGGATTCTGACTTAGAGGCGTTCAGTCATAATCCCACAGATGGTAGCCTCGCACCATTGGCTCCTCAGCTAAGCACACACACCAAATGTCTGAACCTGCGGTTCCTCTCGTACTGAGTAGGATTACTATTGCAACAACACATCATCAGTAGGGTAAAACGAACCTGTCTCACGACGGTCTAAACCCAGCTCACGTTCCCTATTAGTGGGTGAACAATCCAACGCTTGGTGAATTCTGCTTCATATTGATATGAAGAGCCGACATCGAAGGATCAAAAAGCCACCAAAATCGCACCACTGGTCCAGCCTAGTGTTGTGTTCAAGACCGCACTATCCGAGACCAAGACTTGCCCGAGACCAGAATGCACCGAGACCAAGACAAGACCAAGACTTTCGGGAGCCGAGACCGAGTCAAGACCAAGACCGAGACCATAAACATTTTTTTTTCAATTTAAAAAAATAAATAAATAAATAAAATTATGACAAGGTACAACAGTTAAATAACATCTCTCTTTAATTTTAGTTTATTTTAAATACATTTGACGGACAAAAAAGGTGCCTGCAAAAAATTAACTAAAATATTAAAACTACTACTGCTACTGATAAATTCACAATTATTCTACATATTTGAAAACAATATTTTTATGTCAGCTGAATGTACAGCAAGTGTTTTAAAGTATTTCTGCCAAGAAATAATGATTCTTAATTCTGATTCTTTCAGTTGTTCAGGTTTAACAGGTCACAGATTTCACAAGAATTTTTTTTAGCTTGAAAAAGCCTTTAAACAGGCCATTTTTATTAATTCACTTAGTTGATATAGTTTAATTTGGTTACTGTAATGTAACTAGGATATTCAATTAACAAAGGTTTCCAACTGTAACTGTATGAGTGAAACTTTCTGAAATAAAACTACAAACAAGTGTCATCCGTGTAAAAACATAGAGCTACAGGTAGATGTGAAACTAAATAAAACAAACAAACCCTGGAACAGTCATGTGACAAATTAATCAATTGTTCTTGTTGAGAATTATTATTATTATTCTGGAAACAGAAACTATAAAAATTAATTATATTGTGAACCTGTTTATATTGTGGGGAACATATTGTAAACATACATGTAATTGGAGTCTAAAGACACAAAAACAAAAACCACCACTTTAAAAGATAATAGACTAATATAAGACGTCTTTACAGTTATTTGACTCATTCTGTGATTGCGCGGCGATGACGCGCTGGTGACGACATAATCCAAGATGGCGGTGGCCCGGACTACAGCCGATTATTATGTAATAAAGCCTAAAAGACATGGATATAATGAAAAGAGTGGATGGACAGATGCATAAACATGCAGACTTTCACACGGACACACAAGGACTTATTAAACACACACAGAGTTATTAAACACACACAGACCTCAGTTAAACACGGTAAAGGACAGGCTTCACCGCTCGGCTGGCACTAGGACCCAGAAGCAGAGTAAGTGCGTCACCTATCCATCCTTCACAGGCTGTAATATCATCAGTTTATCATTTTACCAGTTGTTAGAGCTACTGTCTTTACCAGGGAGATAATATTTATACTGGTGATTGTTTTCAGGAGTTTTACTGGGATTTTTACTGGTGATTAGTTCATATCTCCCTTCTGCTCCGTGGTCCAAACTGACACCGCAGCCACACCACACACACACACACACACACACACACACACACACACACACACACACACAGTCACATTAAGGAAGGTTGCGGTCATTATAGGGGGGATTAAATAATGACTAAAGGATTGTTTTATCCCGTTCTTCTCCGTGTTATTATCACATTATAAAAAGGTTAAAAATAGCAGGAATTAGTGCTGGTCTCGAACGGTCTTGACGGAAAATCCCGAGTCCGGGCAGCCCGAGTCCAAGACAAGACCGAGTCAAAATGCTTCAGAGACCGAGACAAGACCAAGACCTTTAAAAATTTGATCTCGAGACCGGTCTCGAGACCAAGACCGGTCTTGACCACCCCAACACTAGTCCAGCCCCTCCTCACTATAGATGGTGTGGATTTTCAGTCATGTAGCTCAAAGCATTCAGGATTAATGGATAAAAAACTAATGTCTATTTTGAAAACAAACCCTGTAAGCCAGTCTGACCGAAAGGCCTCAAATAACATTTTGGCTCCTATTGACCTTAAATTTTGAGCTAAAAAGCTGAAATTTCACACACACACTCCTGAGGGCTCCCTTATGACCTACACTTGGTTTCATTTGAGTATCTTAAAGATGTCCAAGTTACACCCCCATTTCCACTGTAAAGGTTGTGACCCTTACGGCTGTAACTTCGAAACGCAAGGTCCGATCCGCATGGGGTCGACGCCTCCCATATCGTCTTATAGGCAACATAAACATATGTAAAAATCAGACCTCTGGCTGCTTGCCTTCATACCACGGGATGCCGTTTCTATTTCAACAGGCCGCATTCTGACCACCTAAGACCCCAGATGACCCCCTAAACCTTGGGGGAGAGCCTCCAAAATCGCACCACTGGTCCAGCCCCTCCTCACTATAGATGGTGTGCATTTTCAGTCATGTAGCTCAAAGCATTCAGGATTTATGGATAAAAAACTAATGTCTATTTTGAAAACAAACCCTGTAAGCCAGTCTGACCGAAAGGCCTCAAATAACATTTTGGCTCCTATTGACCTTAAATTTTGAGCTAAAAAGCTGAAATTTCACACACACACTCCTGAGGGCTCCCCTATGACCTACACTTGGTTTCATTTGAGTATCTTAAAAGATGTCCAAGTTACACCCCCATTTCCACTGTAAACGTCGTGACCTTACGGCTGTAACTTCACAACGCAAGGTCCGATCCGTATGGGGTCGACGCCTCCCATATCGTCTTATAGGCAACATGAACACATGTAAAAATCAGACCTCTGGCTGCTTGCCTCCATACCACGGGATGCCGTTTCTATTTCAACAGGCCGCATTCTGACCACCTAAGACCCCAGATGACCCCCTAAACCTTGGGCGAGAGCCTCCAAAATCACACCACTGGTCCAGCCCCTCCTCACTATAGATGGTGTGGATTTTCAGTCATGTAACTTAAAGCATTCAGGATTTATGGATAAAAAACTAATGTCTTTTTTCTTTAAACTGTTTTTTTTTTTTTTATTCTGATAATCCATAGAAAAACATTTAGGGCTTTTATTTTGAAACTCTGAAACTTTTTGGACACCTGGTTAGCAGATAAGACACTTTTGGATAACTTTAGCAGATTTTGAACACTATGGGACAGTTTTTGACAATTGTAAAAACATATTATTAAAATAAATGTGTTTTACTTATTTCGCTATCGTCATCTTATGTGCTGATTTATCAGCCTGAGTAATAATGTAAAGGTCGTGACCTTATGGCTGTAGGGTTAGGGTTAGTGGGCCCGGCGCCCCGCGTCCGACAAAAGCTTGGATCGAGGGATGTCTTTCAATAGATCGCAGCGTGAAGCTGCTCTGCTACGTACGAAACCCTGACCCAGAATCAGGTCGTCTGCAAGTGATTTAGCACCAGGTCCTCCACGAAAGTGAGTTCCGAGATGGGAGTGGGGCGACCGACTTCTGGCCACACCCGGCCCCGTCACGAAAGGCTCTCCGCAAAGGCCGAGGCCGGCTATCCGAGACCAACCGAAGGTCCGCGGCGCTCCGGTATCATCACGTCTAGGCGGGATTCTGACTTAGAGGCGTTCAGTCATAATCCCACAGATGGTAGCCTCGCACCATTGGCTCCTCAGCTAAGCACACACACACCAATGTCTGAACCTGCGGTTCCTCTCGTACTGAGTAGGATTACTATTGCAACAACACATCATCAGTAGGGTAAAACGTACCTGTCTCACGACGGTCTAAACCCAGCTCACGTTCCCTATTAGTGGGTGAACAATCCAACGCTTGGTGAATTTTGCTTCATATTGATAGGAAGAGCCGACATCGAAGGATTAAAAAGCCTCCAAAATCGCACCACTGGTCCAGCCCCTCCTCACTATAGATGGTGTGCATTTTCAGTCATGTAGCTCAAAGCATTCAGGATTTATGGATAAAAAACTAATGTCTATTTTGAAAACAAACCCTGTAACCCAGTCTGACCGAAAGGCCTCAAATCACCTTTTGGCTCCTATTGACCCTCAAATTTGAGCTAAAATGCTGAAATTTCACACACACACTCCTGAGGGCTCCCTTATGACCTACACTTGGTTTCATTTGAGTATCTTAAAAGATGTCCAAGTTACAACCCCCATTTCCACTGTAAAGGTCGTGACCTTACGGCTGTAACTTCGAAACGCAAGGTCCGATCCGCATTGAGTTGACGCCTCCCATATCGTCTTATAGGCAACATAAACATATGTAAAAATCAGACCTCTGGCTGCTTGCGTTCATACCACGGGATGCCGTTTCTATTCAACAGGCCGCATTCTGACCACCTAAGACCCCCAGATGAGCCCCTAAACCTTGGGGGAGAGCCTCCAAATCGCACCACTGGTCCAGCCCCTCCTCACTATAGATGGTGTGGATTTTCAGTCATGTAGCTCAAAGCATTCAGGATTTATGGATAAAAAACTAATGTTTATTTTCTGTAAACTGTTTTTTTTTTTATTCTGATAATCCATAGAAAAACATTTAGGGCTTTTATTTGAAACTCTGAAACTTTTTGGACACCTGGTGAGCAGATACGACACTTTTGGATAACTTTAGCAGATTTTGAACACTATGGGACAGTTTTTGACAATTGTAAAAACATATTATTAGAATAAATGTGTTTTTACTTATTTCGCTATCATCATCATATGTGCTGATTTATCAGCCTGAGTAATAATGTAAAGGTCGTGACCTTATGGCTTGTAGGGTTAGGGTTAGTGGGCCCGGCGCCCCGCGTCTGACAAAAGCTTGGATCGAGGGATGTCTTTCAATAGATCGCAGCGTGAAGCTGCTCTGCTACGTACAAAACCCTGACCCAGAATCAGGTCGTCTGCAAGTGATTTAGCACCAGGTCCTCCACGAAAGTGAGTTCCGAGATGGGAGTGGGGCGACCGACTTCCGGCCACACCCGGCCCCGTCACGAAAGGCTCTCCGCACCGGCCGAGGCCGGCTATCCGAGACCAACCGAAGGTCCGCGGCGCTCCGGTATCATCACGTCTAGGCGGGATTCTGACTTAGAGGCGTTCAGTCATAATCCCACAGATGGTAGCCTCGCACCATTGGCTCCTCAGCTAAGCACACACACCAAATGTCTGAACCTGCGGTTCCTCTCGTACTGAGTAGGATTACTATTGCAACAACACATCATCAGTAGGGTAAAACGAACCTGTCTCACGACGGTCTAAACCCAGCTCACGTTCCCTATTAGTGGGTGAACAATCCAACGCTTGGTGAATTCTGCTTCACAATGATAGGAAGAGCCGACATCGAAGGATCAAAAAGCCTCCAAAATCGCACCACTCATCCAGCCCCTCCTCACTATAGACGGTGTGGATTTTCAGGCATGTAGCTCAAAGCATTCAGGATTAATGGATAAAAAACTAATGTCTATTTTGAAAACAAACCCTGTAACCCAGTCTGACCGAAAGGCCTCAAATCACAATTTGGCTCCTATTGACCTTAAATTTTGAGCTAAAAAGCTGAAATTTCACACACACACTTCTGAGGGCTCCCCTATGACCTACACTTGGTTTCATTTGAGTATCTTAAAAGATGTCCAAGTTACACCCCCCATTTCCACTGTAAGGTCTGTGACCTTATGGCTGTAACTTCGCAACGCAAGGTCCGATCCGCATGGGGTCGACGCCTCCCATATCGTCTTATAGGCAACATAAACATATGTAAAAAATCAGACCTCTGGCTGCTTGTCTTCATACCACGGGATGCCGTTCTATTTCAACAGGCCGCATTCTGACCACCTAAGACCCCAGATGACCCCCCTAAACCTTGGGGGAGAGCCTCCAAAATCGCACCACTGGTCCAGCCCCTCCTCACTATAGATGGTTGTGGATTTTCAGTCATGTAGCTCAAAGCATTCAGGATTAATGGATAAAAAACTAATGTCTTTTTTGAAAACAAACCCTGCAAGCCAGTCTGACCGAAAGGCCTCAAATAACATTTTGGCTCCTACTGACCTTAAATTTTGAGCTAAAAAGCTGAAATTTCACACACACACTTCTGAGGGCTCCCCTATGACATACACTTGGTTTCATTGAGTATCTTTAAAGATGTCCAAGTTACGCCCCCCATTTCCACTGTAAAGGTCGTGACCTTACGGCTGTAACTTCGCAACGCAAGGTCCGATCCGCATGGGTTGACACCTCCCATATCGTCTTATAGACAATATAAACATATGTAAAAATCAGACCTCTGGCTGCTTGCCTTCATACCACGGGATGCCGTTTCTATTTCAACAGGCCGCATTCTGACCACCTAAGACCCCAGATGACCCCCTAAACCTTGAGGGAGAGCCTCCAAAATCGCACCACTGGTCCAGCCCCTCCTCACTATAGATGGTGTGGATTTTCAGTCATGTAGCTCAAAGCATTCAGGATTTATGGATAAAAAACTAATGTCTATTTTGAAAACAAACCCTGTAACCCAGTCTGACCGAAGGCCTCAAATCACCTTTTGGCTCCTATTGACCTCAAATTTTGATCTAAAAAGCTGAAATTTCACACACACACTCCTGAGGGCTCCCCTATGACCTACACTTGGTTTCATTTGAGTATCTTAAAAGATGTCCAAGTTACACCCTCATTTTCCACTGTAACCTGACTTATACTTCCGGCAGCTGAGCTGACAGCAGCAAAAAGAGCAGAGCGGAGCTCACAGAGGAATTTATTTACTAAACATGAACTTTTCTTCTGAGAAATGATACGATACCTCAACATCAAACTCTATCATTTACCATCTGACTCTGGCTCTGAGGTAATCATCTACTGATTTTTTTATTGCTGGGCTCAACTGGAAAGCTAAGTAGCAAGCTAGCTAGCTACAAGTAGCCAAGCTACTAACTAGCAGAAGAATGGCTCTCTCCACAACAGAATACAGCAGTCTTCTCCAAAAGATTACTGAACTGGAGACTACCAGTGCGAGGAATACAGAGTAACATTGAGGTTAATGGGCACTGTGGATATGATAATGATACGACTGTGCCGCTGTTTTTGGAATGGAAAAGCTAACTCGCTACCAGCCCGTGCTAACAAAGCTATCAGGCCTAGGGAGGATCCTGTTCCCGTTGATAAGCCAACAGGTGCGAGTCCTCCTTGGAATACTCTGGGAGCTAAGCCTAGAAAAAGTCATATCCACTTCAAAGGCTAACGGGCCGAGCAAAGCGCCTTGATATCAATAATGAGACGGACTGGCCTGCACTGGCTTCGCAGACTGCAGCCTCAACATCAACTCCCTTGTCTGCCCAGGCACAAAAGTGGACATCTGCTAAAGGCAGGAGTATCACCAAGTCACAAACCCAGTTTCATGTAGAACTGGGTAATCGATTCGCCCCACTGCTGAATGACCTAGGATCTGGCTCTAATGAGGTCAACACACAACCTTCTGGAACTGCGAAGACTGAAAGTGCTTCAGGAAAACAAAAGCGACATGGTCGGCCAAAGCAAACAACCTCACACACTGATAGTGGGAGACGTTTCTGTTAAAGATGCTCAGAAGATGTTTAGGCAGGCAACGTGAAAGTGATCTGCTTACATAATGACACAGTATCAGACTTGGCTGGACAAAATCTTGCATATCGTTGCAGATTACCCACATTTGAAAAATGTTGTGATTCATTTTGGGTTAAATGATTAGCCAAGGAGGAGTCTGAGGTTGTTAAAGGCAGGATTTTCACCCATCTGCTAAAAACTGTGAACTGTTTACAGCCCTAAAGTGTTCATTCAGTGGCCCGATACCTCCAGTCCGCAAAGGAGATCTGAAATTCTCAAGGATTTACTCTTTGAATAATTTCTGTCTTCGGCTTGTGCTTGCCCTTCACTAAATTTTATAGAAAATTTTCCTATTTTTGGGAACGTCGTCATCTTTTAGAGCAGATGGACTGTGTCTAAACAAGGCTGGAGTAAAACTCTTCACATCCAACTTGTTTACTTCACCAGTCCACACTGCTATCAGTTCTGATAAAGACAGAGGACAACATGTACCATCGGAGAACAAAACAACAAGGAAAGAACATGGAGTCAATGAGCTTCCAGCAAGAAATAAAAATCGCCAAAATGAAGAGGTCAACCCAACCCCACATCTCAGGACCCACCTGCTTCACCCCAAAATTCACCCTACTTCCACCTCATCCAGCATTCTCTCCTACCCCTGTCTTCTTGGATTTAACTGCCCAGATGAACGAGCTGGTTCTGGCTGGCACAAGACTGACAACCCCACCCTTTACCCCACCTGGTCCCATCTTATCTCCTCTAAAGAACCAATCTGCACCAACCCATCCCTCCTCGACGATACCAGGCTCAGGATCACTCTTCTCCTCAGGCCAGACCAGCTGGCCTGAGGACACAGGTCTGATGTGTGCTGGGTCCGGACTGCAATAGCTCTATTTTTAGGAAACAACCAGAAAAAGTCCAGGGCCCTATGGGGTTTAATGCAGCTTCTTTAATTCCTGTTGGTTGACAGGTAACACAAGTAAAATTGTGAAATTAAAGAAAAGCAAAAAGCTTTATAGAGATAAAAATTTGACTCCTATAACATGTCATCCAAACAAGTCCACCAGTGTCTCCAGTAAAGTTTTTAAAATTAGGCTCTTCTTAATGTTCGATCTCTTGTTAACAAGTCACTAATAATTAATGATTTTATTTTGACACATCACTTGGACTTTTTATTTCTTAATGAAACATGGTTGAATGATGGTATCAGTAATACTATTCTCAATGAAAGTCACCACAAGACTTTATTTATTTAAATAAGTGAGGTTCTTGCAGGAAAGGTGGTGGAGTTGCTGCCATTTTTAAATCAATATTTCAGTGCAAAGAGAAATAATATTTGGGGATTTTATCTCCTTTGAATATATGTCATTCTTACTGAAGGGTGATTCAAGAGTTCTGTTTTTATGTCTTTATAAACCCCCAAAATATTCTGGAGAATTCATGGATGAGTTTGCTGAACTGCTGTCAGTTGTATGCACTGAATACAACTTTTAATAATAACAGGTGACTTAAACATTCATGTAGACAATAACATGGACAATACTGCCAAAGAACTGTATGCTTTAATGGATACTTTTGGTCTTACACAACATGTGACTGGTCCGACACACACTCAAGGTCACACTTTGGATCTGGTTATCTCTAAAGGTGTTGACATCTCTGCTGTTGATGTAAGAGACTTAGCTCTATCTGATCATTTCTGTGTCTTTTTTGACCTAGAGACTGTAACATCTGTTTCCCCCTAGTTATGTGTGTTTAAAGAAAAGGTACATAAATGAAAACACAAGTGCACAGTTTATGGAAGCCATAGCAATGACACCAACATTGAGTGCTGAGACAGTTGATGATCTTCTGGATGAGTATAATAGAAACGTCTGTAATGTCATAGATGTGGTGACACCAATCAAAAACTAAGAGAAAACCAAACACACAGAAAACACCTTGGAGGAGGACTGAGAAATGCAGAATTTGAAATCTGACTGTAGAAGAGCTGAGCGTAAATGGAGATCAACAAAACTCCAAATTCATCTAGAACTGTACAAAATAAGTCTGCGAAAATTCAATGATGGCTTGTTCAAAGCAAGGCAGCAATACTTTTCTGAAATTATTACCAAAAATGTCAACAACTCTCGCACGTTGTTTTCTGTAATTGAAAAGCTCACAACCCCCCCAGATCAGATAGCCCCTGAATTACTGTCAGCTGGAAAATGCAATGAATTTGCTGTATATTTCAATGAAAAAATACAATCAATAAGGTCAAACAGAACAAACCAGCAAAATCACAAAAAGCTTGAACAGCTTCAACCACTGAGGGATGAGTCAACTACAATGTTTGAGTTTATTACAGTGAACCCAAAAACAATAGAGGAGACTGTTCAGCAGCTAAATCCATCAACGTGTTGCCTTGACACAATACCCTCAAACTTCTTTAAAACTGTTGTAAAGTCAATTGGTACTGATTTGTGTCAGATAATTAACTGCTCATTCCAATCAGGCACCGTACCAAAATCCCTGAAAGTAGCTGCTGTGAAACCTCTGTTAAAGAAGAGAACACTGGATGCCTCTATACTGGCTAACTATAGACCAATCAGCAACCTTCCATTCATGGCCAAGATCATTGAGAAGGTGGTCTTCAACCAACTGAGTCAATTCTTAACATTCAACAAAATATTTGATAAATTTCAGTCAGGTTTTCGTTCTCATCACAGCACAGAAACTGCTCTTATCAAAGTGATCAATGACATAAGGTTGAACACTGATTCAGGAAAAGTATCTGTTCTCATTCTGTTGGATCTAAGTGCTGCATTTGACACTGTAGATCATACAATTTTGTTGCACAGATTGCAAACATGGGTTGGACTAAATGGAAAAGTAATGCAATGGTTTAAGTCATATTTGAAGGAGCGAAGCTATTTTGTAAGCATTGGAAACTTTGAATCTGACAGATTACCAATGTCCTGTGGGGTTCCTCAGGGATCTGTTCTTGGACCTCTTCTGTTTAGCCTTTGTATGCTTCCTTTAGGACAAATTTTACAGAACTGTAAGGTTGATTATCAGAGCTACGCAGATGACACACAACTATATCTATCACTGAACCCAGATGACCATGGTCCCATTGAGGTGTTGTGTGACTGTTTAGAAAAAAATAAACTGCTGGATGAGTGAAAACTTCCTTCAACTAAACCATGACAAGACGGAGGTGATTGTCTTTGGTAACAAGGTAAAGAGGACTGCTATCAGCAATTATCTTGAGTCTCGATCTTTAAAAGCTAAAGACCAAGTCAAAAACCTTGGTGTTCTGATTGACTCAGATCTTACATTCAGCCGTCAGATCAAATCTATCACAAAAACAGCCTTCTACCACCTAAAGAACATCTCCAGAGTGAAAGGTTTAATGGCTCAGAAAGATCAGGAGAAACTGGTCCATGCTTTTATATCCAGCAGACTGGACTATTGTAATGGTCTTCTGACAGGAATCCCCCAAAAGAGCATCAAACAGCTACAGCTGGTTCAGAACGCTGCAGCTCGGGTCTTAACCAGAACAAAGAGGTCAGAGCACATTACTCCAGTTTTAAAGTCTTTACACTGGCTCCCAGTCAGCCTCAGAATAGACTTTAAAGTTCTGCTGCTGGTGTATAAATCTGTGAATGGGTTTGGTCCAGAATACATCAGTGACATGATAGTCAGGTATGAACCCAGCAGGTCTCTGAGATCTATGGACACAGGTCAGATAGTGGAGCCCAGAGCTCACAGTAAACATGGTGATGCTGCTTTTAGTTGTTATGCTGCAAAGAAATGGAACAAACTGCCAGCAGAGCTGAAGTCAGCATCCAATGTGAACATTTTTAAATCAAAGTTAAAGGCACTTTTTTTCTCTACTGCATATGATTGAGAGAGAGATTTTTTTTGTCATGTTGTTGATGTAATGATGATTTTACTGATGATTTTAAATGTTCTTATTGATTTTAAACAATTGAATGTTTTATCATGTAAAGCACATTGAGTTGCCTTGAGTATGAAATGCGCTATACAAATAAATTTGCCTTGCCTTGTAAAGGTCGTGACCTTACGGCTGTAACTTCGAAACGCAAGGTCCGATCCGCATGGGGTTGACGCCTCCCATATCGTCTTATAGGCAATATAAACATATGTAAAAATCAGACCTCTGGCTGCTTGCCTTCATACCACGGGATGCCGTTTCTATTTCAACAGGCCGCATTCTGACCACCTAAGACCCCAGATGACCCCCTAAACCTTGGGGGAGAGCCTCCAAAATCGCACCACTGGTCCAGCCCCTCCTCACTATAGATGGTGTGGATTTTCAGTCATGTAGCTCAAAGCATTCAGGATTAATGGATAAAAAACTAATGTCTTTTTTGAAAACAAACCCTGTAAGCCAGTCTGACCGAAAGGCCTCAAATCACATTTTGGCTCCTATTGACCTTAAATTTTGAGCTAAAAAGCTGAAATTTCACACACACACTTCTGAGGGCTCCCCTATGACATACACTTGGTTTCATTTGAGTATCTTTAAAGATGTCCAAGTTACACCCCCATTTCCACTGTAAAGGTCGTGACCTTACGGCTGTAACTTCGCAACGCAAGGTCCGATCCGCATGGGGTTGACGCCTCCCATATCGTCTTATAGACAATATAAACATATGTAAAAATCAGACCTCTGGCTGCTTGCCTTCATACCACGGGATGCCGTTTCTATTTCAACAGGCCACATTCTGACCACCTAAGACCCCAGATGACCCCCTAAACCTTGGGGGAGAGCCTCCAAAATCGCACCACTGGTCCAGCCCCTCCTCACTATAGATGGTGTGGATTTTCAGTCATGTAGCTCAAAGCATTCAGGATTAATGGATAAAAAACTAATGTCTATTTTGAAAACAAAACCTGTAACCCAGTCTGACCGAAAGGCCTCAAATAACATTTTGGCTCCTATTGACCTTAAATTTTGAGCTAAAAAGCTGAAAATTCACACACACACTCCTGAGGGCTCCCCTATGACCTACACTTGGTTTCATTTGAGTATCTTAAAAGATGTCCAAGTTACACCCCCATTTCCACTGTAAAGGTCATGACCTTACGGCTGTAACTTCGCATTGCAAGGTCCGATCCGCATGGGGTTGACGCCTCCCATATCGTCTTATAGGCAACATAAACATGTAAAAATCAGACCTCTGGCTGCTTGCCTCATACCATGGGATGCCGTTTCTATTTCAACAGGCCGCATTCTGACCACCTAAGACCCCAGATGACCCCCTAAACCTTGGGGAGAGCCTCCAAAATCGCACCACTGGTCCAGCCCCTCCTCACTATAGATGGTGTGGATTTTCAGTCATGTAACTTAAAGTATTCAGGATTTATGGATAAAAAACTAATGTCTATTTTCTTTAAACTGTTTTTTTTTTTATTCTGATAATCCATAGAAAAACATTTAGGGCTTTTATTTTGAAACTCTGAAACTTTTTGGACACCTGGTTAGCAGATAAGACACTTTTGGATAACTTTAGCAGATTTTGAACACTATGGGACAGTTTTTGACAATTG
>NW_021145029.1:0-34368 GCF_900634775.1 Gouania willdenowi | reverse complement strand
CGAGATTTGGATATCCAGGACAGTCTCTTTAAGAGACTTGTTTTCATTTTTCAGCTCTTTTACCTCGGAGCTCACCGCAGATAAAGCCGAATGGATATCATGATTATCTTTTGTAAGTCCTGGATTTGTTGATAGGCAAATTCCAGGCTGGCTTTCATTTCCTGAACGTCTCGGTGCAGTAAATCGAGCACATCCAGCCTCTTAATTATGGTTTTGTAGGAGTTCCGTGTGGGACTCTACCTCGAGGTCTGACGTATCGGTAGCCGAATCGTTTTTTTCGGCGCTTGGCCGACTTACCTGATGTACTGGCTTTCGGTCCGGTCTCCATCACGTACTCAGCGTAATATCTATCGATGAAATCCTCGAGGTCCTCCACTCTGGCTGGTGGGGGGGCGCGTGGTCGGCTCTCGTCGGTGGCGTTGATTTAACGGTAAAAATCGTTAATATGTGCACGTAAGCAGGATCGGTAAACTAGTCTCGGCGGCGAGCCGCCATGTTGAATTTTCACAGATTGTCACGTGACTCTCAGAACATCACGTGTGACTTACCTCCTTCTCTGTTGTTTTCAGTCTTAATTTACAGTGTTGACCAATTTATACCAAAACTTGACAAATTTTTATTGCTCACCAACTAAATGGAGTCATGATTAATTCATTCAAAATAAAGACTTTATAAACATTATAAAAAAAGCAAACACCTGTGAGGTTAAAATTGATTTAGCACTAACCAATTCATCTGAATAACCTATAACATTTTTAATAAGTGGAAAAATGCTGAATCTTTAGTTTTGAGAAGAATTGTAAGTTTTACGACTTGCACAGTTTACGATTTACAAATTTTCATTATAATAATTAGGTGTAAACTACAAAACTAAGAGGGCAGTGTTCACCACAAACAATCATAGAAGTACTTGATCAATTATTCACAGTCAAACTCAAGCTTTAAAGAAGGCCAGCACATGGTGCAGAACCTTCTGAATCACATTTCTCACAGCAACTGAATGAAGAGTGAAAATCCTCCTTATATAGTCCAGTCCAGCTGATTGTCAACAACTCACAGTCGTGCTCAACTCTACAGGTGCAGCAGATCTCCCTGATTGACATGATGAGCTGGACATGGCTGTGCACTTTGTACCAATCTGTAACAGTAGGTAAATCCCCCAATAGATCCCCTGGAATTATCAAACATTTTGGCCTCAGTAAAAGATAACCAACAATTTGATCTCATTTCACATTTTGTTGCTATTTTCCTGCATGGAAACATCAGTGACAGTGAAAGAATCTGGTCAAAAAATTACAATTATGGCAAAAGTTGCATTTTTTTGCACTAGACAAATGTTTTGTTAAGACCTTGATGTACTTTACCACCATGTAGACCCTTATTTGTGTAAATGTGGACAGAAAAACAGAAACAGACTTTACGTGGAGAACGATTAAAGACTCAGACTTTCTCAAATTCAGCCCAAAATAATACTGAAATAAAGTACATAATGAAAATACTAGTTAATTACAGTGTTTAAGTGGATTAAATTAAAGCAGAATTAAGTGTTTACAAGATAGAGGAATTATTTAATTCAGAATTGAAATTGGAATAAACCAGCCACCTAATTCAGATTTAAGTTTAATTTGGGAGTCAATTTGCATTAGGAATTAAATGTTTAGAAGGTGAAATTAAAGAGGATTTAACTTTTATTCTGAATTAAAGAGAAATTAAAGCTCAAATGTAAACGTGGCCAGTGACAAAAAAAAAAAAACAAGTTGATTGAATAAAAACGTACTGAGTAATAAGGACATCAGTAGAAATGTAAAGTTATCCCCTAAAAATAATACTCAAGTAAAATTTCAGTACATTAACTAAATTTGTTCACACTGTATGTACTGCATATATATATATATATATAAATGTCACTGGACATTAGTGGCTGTGGTTGTTGTGGTTGATGTTGAAGCAGGGCTGTTTAGGAGAGGAGCTGTCTGTCAGTGTGTCAGCTGACAGTGCACTTATCATTTCAGTTTTGGCTCTAATTATTGATTTATAATCTTATTATTTTTTATTATTTTAATTTTATTTGTTGAAATAGAGGTTCCTGACAAAGTCAAAAAGCCTTGATCAATAAACACATGAATGTGACTCTTTTATGTATTTAAAAACTAAAAACTAGTCGGTGCTGACACTAACACAAGACAAAGGTTAAAGCGTTCTCTGGTGGTCGACTGCCTTTATGGTTAAACACATTGATGTTAAAAACAGCCAAATGAAACTGCACTGGCAGTGTTTTCAAATGTTCATTCACTTTCTTTGCGTAGGTGCACTTGTGGAATCTGTGTAACCATGGCAACAGAGCCAGAAAACATCTTCTCCAGGGAGATACCACAGCTAATGTCAATCATTAGTTAATGAAATAGTAATGATTATTATCTGCTAGCCTGGCTCACTTATCTTTTCATTTTATATATGTTACAAGAAGAATACATCAGCTTCTAAAGACACCTGCTTGTATGGTGGATCATCCAGGTCTGGTAGTAGTGTGTCTGAATGTGTTCTACCTGCAGAATGCATTCATTATATATACAGTATATAGAGCACACTATGGACCTCTACAGCTATGGAGATAATATGTTTGAAATGAAAGACTGAAATCACACAAATCAATGTATAAACATGAAACTTTTATTGTTGATGACACACACAAGTCATCCAAAACACATTTTTACACAATATGTTGTGTTTTCAGTGGTTCTAGGTACTTGGCGTATAGAAGCTTTGTGAGCTGGTGTTGGGGCTTTTTGGGTTCCTCTCCCTGCTTGTGTTGTCCTAAGAATAAGAACTGAGTTCCCAGACGACCAAGGACATTATGTGGGGTTCAGACCTGCCCTTGACTGAACCTGGACACATATCTGCCAACCACCTGCTGCTTCTCAGGTCTGTCAAACTGAGCAGACAGATCTACAGGGACGGGGATTGACATCAGCTGGGGCGGAGTCCTCCAAGACCTTTTCAAATAGGAGGTCTAGGAGCTGATCCACGTAATCTGTGATACAGAAAAGCACTTTATTATCTTTACTGTTTAAAACCTATGTTGTTGTGTTTTCATATCTAATGATGGTCCTAACTAATTTTTTATTTTTTTTTTTAATTTTTTGAAAAAATATGCCTCGCATGATTTTGGGTGATTTTTGGTTTTTGTCATTTTTTGTGCCTTACTGCTTTCTAAGTCCTGTTTAAGTATGCGCATTATATTTGCAGTAGTTTTTATGGTCTAAAGATGGTCCTAACTCAATTTTTTTTTTTTTTAAATTTGAAAAAAAATGCCTTGCTATAGTCTTACTTTTGATTTTGGGTGATTTTTGTTTTTCGTCATTTTTTGTGCCTTACTGCTTTCTTAGCCTAGTTTAAGTATGTGCATTATATTTGCAGTCGTTTTTTAGGCTCTAATGATGGTCTAACTCAATTTTTTTTTTTTTGAAATTTTTGAAAAAAAATGCCTTGCTATAGCCTTACTTTTGATTTTGGATGATTTTTGTTTGTCGTCATTTTTTTTGTTTTACTGCTTTCTTAGTTCAGTTTAAGTATGTGCATTATATTTGCAGTCGGTTTTATGGTCTAATGATGGTCCTAACTCAATTTTTTTTTTTTTTTGACATTTTTGAAAAAAATGCCTTGCTATAGCCTTACTTTTGATTTTGGGTGATTTTTGGTTTTTGTCATTTTTATGATACTGAGTTCATGATACTGAGTTCACGATACGATTGTCTCACGATTTATTTTACAAAATGGGACTGTAGACAAATGATGACTAAGAAATATTCCTTTATTTTTTTGGGGAAAAAAAAAAACTAGAAAATACTATACTAGTTTCCTTTTATTTTTCATTGTTAAAAGAATCCATTGATAAACTATTCAAAACAACGCAATTTAACTAAAAATAAATCTTGAATAAAATAAATAAAGGAATAATACAAATGAAGAAGAAGCCTATTAATTTAAATTCTGGTTCTATAGTAAACAATGCAAAACTACATAATAGTTCTTTTTCTTTTTAAAAGTGCAACTGAAAATGTATTTTGTGCCTTAACAATTGGACTTAAAAAAAAACACTCTGTACTGTCTCTTACGTCAGATTTGTTTGGACCAGCAGAGGGCGCTGGTAACCCAGTGGTTGGTTGGCATGCAGCTAATTTAACGGCGAAGAAGAGATGCTATGCTAGCAGACAGAGCTAATAGAAAATCGTGACTTTTAAAGATATTCACGTAATATTACAGATATTCTTTTGGTGCTAAAGGTTTATCCTTTTTCTGCACATTAAACCAGGACTTCTTGTTTGAAAAGTAATTGCCTATGTACTCATAGCAACTAAGGGGACAGTTTTCTCAAGAAAAATTTGGTACCCCCCCTGCTGTCCAGTGGCTTCGGGCCGGCAAGACAGTCCGACGCGGTAAGGAGGAGGCGCGCAAAATGAAAACAATGAATGTTGAACTAGGCTGTCTGTCGCAAGCAGCTTCAAAAGGGTAAGGTACAGATTGTTTACGAGGGTGTCGGTCAAAAATATCAAAATGTAAACTTGGTTGAGGCTGCAGTCCTCAATCTCCGTCTCAATTTTCCTGAAATTGAGTAAAAACAAAAGAGTAAAAAAAGAATCATTCAGAAATAACAAAGAAGAAAAAACGTGTGAGCTCAAAAAAAATCATGGCCAGTAAAAGAATAAAAAATAAAAACTTCAGCTCCAAAAGCTGAGGCAACAGAGGGCTCTTTCTTCAACGGATGTAACCATATCTTGCATTGTGGGGGGGGCCTCCCCTCAACAAGAAAATAAAAGGAATGAAAAGCAAACAAAAACAAACCTATTAGTAACACTATTTTCCTCCCTTTTGTTTGTTTTTTTTTCTCATAAAGGTAAAAGCAGTGTAAATAAATGAGCAACATAATGAATAAAAGCAAAGATAAATGATGGGCACACATGGTCTCATGTGGCAAACAGAAGGGTTCTGTGTGAAGTTATGGTGGTCCTGTGTTTCAGCTCATATTTATGAATGTGAGTGTGTATCTGTATGTCTGGTCTGTCTGCTTAGAGCACACCTTATTTTAAGTGTATCTCAAAGCGTGTGAGAGAATAAATGAAAACAAAATAATCTAGTGCACAGTCAGAAGATAGAGGGGTTAGTATTGTCCTATCGAAGGAGAAGCTTGTTGGCTATTTGCTAGTTGTCCCCCTCCATGTCAAAGTTCAAGGCTAAAGTGATATAGCACTACCACCAAAGGCTGTGGTGGACTTCTTATGGCTTGGTATCCTCGTGGCTTTTAAAACAGTGTCTTTTTTGGTGAAGATGTTCCAGCAGACGTGTGATCAGTCTGTAGTTGCTGCCCATCATTCAGGCAGTAATCGTGGCGTTTCACCCGCAACTCATTGGTGGGGGAGTGTCCAACCACTCCGACGCCCACAGGTTCTCAGTCTTTGATGATGGGGCAGGATGTGTTAATCCCAGCATTGGCATGCGGCCCATTCCATAGACGATGAAGAGTTGACTTGGGACTGAGCGAGTTATTTCGTTGCAGCATTGCTTTGCTGAATGGGAGAGTTGAGTCCTTTGATAGTCGATTTCCTTCTGAAGCTTGGTCCTTTGAATGATGTTGACATTTCATTAGCATAAGAGTTGGAGGTGATTTCATTCATTAAGAGCTTTCATTGAAGATGTCGTTTCTTCAGGGACAACCGCAAAGCCAACAGAAACTAACAATAAAATAATAAAAAATGATAATGATGATAACAGTAATATTAAAATAAAATAAAATGAAATACTGTATTCATCTGTGTGTGTGTTTGAGTGTGTGTTGTTCATAGTCATTTTAGAGTGGACTCCAGATATATCAAACATGAAATCAAATGAAATTTAAAATAAAAGTAAAAATAGTGTCTGTGTTGCAATGGCTTAGCACTATTCTGTAGGCAGAGGGAAAGTTGAGAAACAACGTTGCGTCACTAACGCTGTTAGTTTTGGGAATCTATGTATTAATTGCAGACCGTATTACAAGTATGTAGTGTTTTAATCATGTGACCTTTCACTAAACTGGCCAATGAGGGGCACTACGCCTGGATAGAGTCAATGTGTGTGTATGTGTAAATCATCTCTCTCTGTGTGTGTGTGTGTGGGTGTGCCTCTCATGCGCGCACGGGGACAACACACGTCCGCACGTTCAGCTGAGAAAAAAAAACCAAAGCGCACAGAAAACGCAGCAGCCGACTCTCGTCCAAAATGAAAGCATTAAAGCCAAACAACCAAAGGGAGAAATCTGATTCCATTCACACGTTTAAACAAAATAAAAACAAAGATTAAAAAAAAGGAAAACTCACCGAAAGCTTGCCGGTTTCATGATCTGAGTTCACATCATACCAAGATTGTTTATGCGGATGCATATATTATTTGTTTATTGGATTCTTCATCTGTTTGATTCCCATTATTAGTGTTTTACTCCCTGTAGTCGTCACTACAGTTTAGGTTAGGGTTGGGGTTTTAATCTTTTTTGATATCGGTACAGAGGTGAACTCATTACATGGCACCGGGGTGTTTTGGAAACTTTGGTTGCCTGTCTATCCTATGGTCAGGACCTCACAGGCTGTCTGTGGAGGTGCCTGAACAAAACCAAAGTAAATAATGACCAGCCGTACTAGATGCCTGAACAAAAATATCCGGAGCCCGAAGAAAAATAGAGGGAACTTATAGTATTAAAAAGCAAAGAACTTCAACCATTTGAGCCTTTCTCATGGCAGTCCTTTCACTGCGTCAAAACACAGAACAGCTGAAGGAGGAGAGAACCTCCAGAATGATGAAAATCAATACAGTGCTCGACTGGTTGCCTGTCTATCAACACAGAGCGAATATATATATGTAAATTTATATAAATATAAAAAGGCAGCTTTACCTTAATAGTCCGAATTGGTGTTTGAGGATCAACCGATGGTTCGTGGTCCAGTCTCTGTCCGAGGGGCAGACCACCGCGGGGAAGACTCGGAGTCCCATGCCATAAAAAACTGGCTTTGGGGTTTTAAGTGCGTCTACTGTCCGGTACCGGTCCACGGCAGAAGCCCCCCAGAGTAGAAGATGGATCTTGTTCGTGATCGCCAATTTGTCACGGCAAATTTGCAGTTGACCTCATTTGGAGACATGATTTATTGCTCTGGTTGAATGATGGAGTCCAGTCGAAGCATTGATGATATTATAAAAAAGATTTATTATAAAATTAAATTAAAAAAAGGGGTAAAAAAGAAGCTTCCATCCTGAAAGAATGAAAAGCAGGCCCCAACAAGGATGGTCAAAAGGCTCCTGGTAGAGCCAAAAGGCAAGACCCACTCCAACTAACAGTTTCACAGCTTAAGCTTTTATACAGATAACAGAAAAAGTTCCACCCTGAGGTGAGAAGAAGGGGGGAGTCAGATGCCCAATAGTGGAAAACGTTTGAGGATGATGAAGACGTGTATATTATGAGGAAGGTTGGGCGCCACTCTTATCTATCCTTGATAGTGTGTGTGCGTGTATATCTGCATGTGAGTTTGAGTTTGGCCTTCAGCAGAGACTCTGTGTTGCACTGAGTACAATACGATCTGTACTGTTTAATCTAACATGACTCAGCTGTTCAAAAGTGCAAAGAGTAATGCAGTCATCATGTATTAAAACATGATAAATTGTACACATGAACATACATTTGACGATATGATGATGAATATAATATTTGCCATAACACCACCAACATAGCTCCAGCTCTCGGAGCCAAAAACCGGGGCTACGCTGGCCCCACATAGCTTCTGGTCTACAGGCCAGCTCTGAAGTGGGCGTGAATGTACATACTGTATAATATTGTAAATAAAAGTTTTTTTGAAGTGATGTGAGTTTTCTCTCTAATTTCAAAAGACATTTTTCATATTTAGTTTTACTAGTCTTCTTCTTCACATGTAGAAAATGCAGTTACTTACAAGTCATATATGTAGTTTCAAACCGTTGCTGAATTTTACCAATTCTCACAATATAATGTAAAAT
This sequence comes from Gouania willdenowi, assembly GCF_900634775.1. Lineage (NCBI taxonomy): Eukaryota > Metazoa > Chordata > Actinopteri > Blenniiformes > Gobiesocidae > Gouania > Gouania willdenowi. Next base: position 26,337 of record NW_021145029.1, on the reverse strand, counting down.
ATAGAGACAGTAGTTTAGTAAATATTAACTTGAAATGCGTTCATATGTCATTACTACCCCTCCTTCCTTGCGAATGATATGGTTTTATTAATTTTGCTGTGATCACATTGACCCACATATGGTAAATTGTGTCTAGATCTGCATCAGCTGGATTATGTTTAGAATTTCTTTAAACCTGACATTCAAAGTGTTCCGTACTTTACATTCACAGATGTATATTATAGTAATAATATATGTACATACCGGTCAGTTAAAAATGTAGTTGTAGCTTACAGTACAATCACAAATCTATGGTAACCAGATTTTCTTTCTCAGAAATTAGTTTTAGATCTTGTTATACTGTCACATATACAACTAAACAATATGCACCAGCTCAGATATATTGTCACTATTGTTTTTTATGTGTATATAATGTTATTGCTCTTACTTTTTTATTTTGTCACTCTTTAATTACTGTACCCTAATCTTTAAGGCCCTGATGGAAAGCTTAAATGTTTGTTACAACATATAGCAAATGTAATGTTAGTGTCTTTGCATTTTATTTGTGGACATTTCAGGCGGTGAAGGTCCCAACCCCTTTGTTGAATAAAACAGTATTGGATTGTCATTTTAAATGTATTGAAAAACAGACATTACCCTTTATTATTATTCTTTATTTCAGATGAACAAGACAATTACATTCATGGAAATACATACACATATCAATTTATTTGGTTCCCAAAGCTGTACAGATAACATTTCCAGCCACATCACAAACCAATTGGGTTATTCTGCTTGATTGAAATACTGTATCAAGGCTGCCCTAATGTCAGCCCCCTCTGCATTGCCAGTGTCGGGCAGTGGTTGGACGGGAGACTGATTGTGTTCCAATCCGGCAGTCCGCCCCTCAATCACACATGTTATAGAGAACACAGCAGGCCATCGCCATCTTCTTGCTCAGCTCTAGCTTACAGTCATTTCTTTTTAGGAGACACCTCCAGCGACCTTTTAGTCTCCCAAAAGCCATTTCAACCACAGATCGAGCACTGCTCAGTCTGTTGTTGTACGTGTGCTGCTCAGGGGTCAGTCTGCCTGTGTCTGAAAATGGTTTCATGAGCCAGTTCTGTATTGGGTATGCTGGGTCACCAATAAGGTAATCTGATCTCAACTGTCTGCATGTTTCAAACTGTAGGCTTCAAACTAATAATAAACTGGAATATTAGCATTTCCTGAAGTTCAAGTGAGGATGCATAGCTGAGACCCCCCCACCCACACACACACATATCAAAGAACGCAGAATCTGTCACGCCATCCACCAATCAGGAGCCAGCAGAAGGAATATCAGTGTGAATTTCACTGTGACATCATCAGGAGCTGGTCACACATCAAAGGACTCAGCAGCACATTAAGAATTCTTTAATGAGGGACAACCTTCTAAGAGAGACACTATAACCCACAAACTCCTTGGACTCAGTGAATTTACTTAATCTCTGTCACTCTGACAACAGTTATAATTTTGATCTAATGATGGAAGTGCATCATTTCAATGTAAAGAGTCTGGAACAAACATGCTTGGAAGCTCTGAAGGATCATCTCTGCCCAGAAAAATGCATTGGGCTGTGGCAGTTTACTAAAGTCTGGTATATTCCCATTTTGTTTCAACTGAAGAATGAGGCCTTTCACTTTATCTGTGAGAATTTTGAGGAGGTTTCACTCTGTGAAGAGTTTTTGCAACTTGAGGTGCAGGAGCTGGCTGATATCCTGGGTCAGGATGACCTTACTGTGACCCAGGAGAGCACAGTTTATCAAAGTGTTTTAAGATGGATAAACCACATGCCTGAGGAACGACAGGGAGCCATTTCTACTCTGTTACCAAAGGTACGACTGGGGCTGATGGACAAAAGTTACATCACAGACAATGTGCTTAACAATGATGTGGTAAAAACAAACCCTGAGTCCCACCTCTTGGTCTCTGATACCCTTAAAGTCATGTCTCAACCATCGTTAATCTGCTCTCAGTCTGGGATCAACAACACCTTGTTTTGCCGTCGCTTGCCAAACGCCGTCTTACTGATGGTTGGATTATTTTCTCCGACCATAGATGCCTTTGACTACAGAACTAACAGCTGGATCACAGTTCAGACTCATTTCTATCTGGAGAATACCATGACTCACTTATTCTACAGCACTGTCTTCCTTGGTAGATGCTTCTACATTGTAGGTAGTGGTTTAAGATGGACCGACCCCTCTAACAGAGTGTGGAGGTTTAACCTAGTCACACACACTTGGCAGGAGATGTCACCAATGCAGGAGCCACGGTACTTAATGAGTGTTACCGTGCTAAAGGGATACATCTACGCTATGGGAGGCTACAGGGATGATGATGGTACCTCACGAAGAACTGCTGAACGCTACCAGCCCAACATCAACCAGTGGACGTTCATTGCATCAATGAATGAAGAGAGGAGAGTTGCCAGCTGCACCACACTGAACAACAACATTTACATATGTGGAGGACAGAGTTATAGAGTACTGAATACTGCTGAGTATTACAACCCAGACACCAACCAGTGGACACTGATCACTCCTATGGGAACACCTCGGTGTGGACTTGGGGTCATTGCATATATGGGCCACATTTTTGCAGTTGGAGGAAGCGATGGGTCCAGATATCTGAGGTCTGCTGAGGCTTATGACCCAGTGACCAACACCTGGTACAATGTCCCTGAAATGGTCCACAGACACAGTTTCTTTGACATTGCAGTGATGAACAAGAGGATCTTTGTTGTCTCTTGTAGCACAGGAAAAATTGTTGAGTGCTATGACTACACTACAAATACTTGGTCTGTGGTATTTTCTGGCATGGACGACTATGATGAGGTGAGATGCTGTGTGATTTCTGGACTTCCCAACATGGCTGAGTACTGTTCACCTAGTGAACCCATCATACCCAGGACACAGGTCTAAAAAAAATCTAAACCAGATACTGAGATGGAGCAAATGTTATTTTCCATGATCCTAACTGGGAGTGTAACCTGCTCTGACCAGGTCTGTGCGTATCAATAAAAGTGTTTAAAGACATTAGAAGAACTAATGTGTGAATAAATAGATCTGTTCATGTCCCAGCTCAGATGGGATGGTTTTAATCAGCCTGGAACAACCTGAGTTGATGATGATCTAGAAAAATTGGAAATTTTAGTGGTGACAACATATAGCAGACGTGTAGATGTACTGAATTTAATTATAATTAATGTTGTGGTTAGCATGTATTTATTTTAAATATCAAGACAAAACAATGCAATTCTGTGACACAACAAACCATTGAAAAAAATAGAACCTATTTAAACATTTAGAATAATGCACTATAATACAATATAACACCTACAGGTATAGTGCAACATATGTAACAACGTATACATGACCAATAAAGGCTTAAAGCCCAATTTAATTTAACAACAATGGTGCAAAATCCAAAAGCAACGCAAAACACTGCAATTAACAGTTAAAATATAAAAGTTTCAGTACAAGGATAATTCTACTTTCTGTTTGAATTTACTAGTCAGTAACAAAAATCTTAAAATCAAAGAACACAATGTGCAAACAACACAATATAATTATATAAAATGAATGAGAATTTAAATAAAATAAATATAAATATGGGCAGAAGATTAGCAGGTATTGTTACAGATTTTTATAATATAAATTGAGGGGTTGCAATTTGGCACCCCTCCAGCAGATGGTGCCCTAGGCGGCCGCCTGGGCTGCCCGGTGGGAAGGCCTACATCATAAGGTGGACAATATTTATAATATATATAACATAATACATGAATGAATGAGGTTTTATCAGCTGACTAATGTGGATATTAATCTATATGTTTCCTATTTCCTTTTTGCTTTTATTTTGTGTGTTGTTCCTTCATTTTGAGCGTTTATTTTAGGGTGTGGCCAATACTAGACTGAATATTGTGTGGCCCACGTCTGGTCCAAACCTAAAGCTAATAAATGATTGCTAATCAGGAAATGTCCAAATGAAGCTCTGTGATGATGGGCTTTTATTGTTAGACACGTTGACCAAATAATCAGTCATTGATGAGTCTAACAAAGTCAGAGAGGAAATGTTTGGAGTTTTCATATCTGTATCCTCAGCTAAAAGTTGGACTTTTTTTATCTTGTGAGATGCGTAACAATTTGAAGATGCAAGATACAGTTTTGTTGTTTTTTCTTGATGTTAATATATTTTATTTTATTTTAAACAGTTTATAGGTTACCATTTACATGATCAATATAAATCAACTCAAATTAAATCAAACATTATTCTATATAATTTTAACTGTATATAATTTAATACACTGTTTTGTCTTCATTGAGAAGGTAAAAATTTTTTTTATATATATATTTATTTATTTTGTACAGTCACTGTGTTTTATGGCACTAGACGTATTTGTACATTATGTACATTATATTAAGAACTGTATTTTTTAAAATTCATTTGGGAAAACTGTAATGAAAACTTTTGACCAATGCCCCCCCCCTGCCCCCTTGCAAACTACGTGCATGGGTGGGGGGTAGAGCAGCAATGTGTATCAGTATTAGTGAGCCCCTTAGTTTGTGTAAAGTTTAGCAGCAAACATTCTTTACAAACCACATGATTGTGGTCAAGTTTACCGTCTTCTTACGCCTGATTTACCGTGTTGTTGTAACTTTGTAGCGGTACCAACGTGCTTCCTGGATTCAGTCCGTGTTCAAAACAAAACACGAAGCATTGATGATGCATTCAATGTGCCTCAGAAAAAACAGAAAAACTGCCCTGCGACCCTGAAAACAGGAACAAGCGGGTCAGATAATTGATGGATGGATGGATGGATGAAAAAATGGATGTGTAACCGGTTCTAAACAAATTTTGTAAAAATGTAAACTCAAGGTCTGGAATCACCACTTTCATTAAATGATGTCCTGGTTCGGGGTAAAGACAAAAAAAATAAAAAAAATAAACAAATGAGTCTTTGGCTGTAGAAAATGAAAGACTTCACACAGAGAATAATGCACAGACACAAACTGCTTAGGTTGTTATACCAAAATTATTATTTTAACAATTTTCATAGGTTTTTGCATTAACAATACCACAATTTATTCCCCAAAACAAAAAATAAAATAAAAACTGGCCAAAAAAAAAAAAAATACGCTGTAGCTTTAGTCCCTTTTTGTTGTGCACAACTTTAACTCAGTCCAAAAAAAATGTTGAAAATAAATCCGTTTTAGGAGTGGGTTTCTGAGTCACAAGTGTTGGAAAGATCTTACTGGTGTAGGAGACATGAAATCCAAGTCCTACTGAAGCACTGAGAATCTGAAACGATTGTCAACTCCACAGCCACAGGTCCTCGTGTTGGTAGAATTCAGCACAGAGCGGACAGACGGCTCCTCCTTCACACTGAGACTCCTCCCACAGTCCAGGCTATCATGACAAGTACACAGTATCAGACACTGTGAAGTCCAAACCATCCAAAAAAGAATTAAAAATATTTACTTTCTTATTTTCTTTCTTTTAAAGAAAAACATTTTCTTTTGCTGGACTGTCTAGTTACGTGGGGCAGGGCCTTAAAAGGGCGGTGCACCATCAGGTGGGGTTGGATCAGCTGCGTAATGGGCAGAGGACATCACCTCAGAGCAGCAGGGCGCACAGCGTGAGCAGAGCCATCCAGCTGACATTAGAGTGCAGTGTATGAGAGAGGAGCAGAGACGGTATGTTAATCATTGGGTAATGTACGTTAAGGATAAAATACTCTGGGTAGGCGTGAGTTTGACAGACAGGTCAGCGCGTGTTGGACAGGCAGGCGTGTGCAATGCACTAACTGTACAGCAGATGGAATGGTCTGATCAGTGAGACGTCATCCTTTCTTAGTAGAATATTTGATTTGAGTAGTGTTTAAGTTAATAAAAGAACTATTTGGTTAAATAACTAAAGTAAAATGATCAAAAGTAAGTCTTTAGTTAAAGATAAAGAAAAAGTTCCAGGTGATGTCATAAATTGAAAATTATAATGGTTGGTTTAAAGTGATGGATATTAATACTTAACACTTAGTAAAATATGTGTTTACAATTTAATTAATAAATTAACAATGAATAAGTAAGTAAATACATTAAATAAATAAATAAATGCAATTTGAGGAAAATGTAATTGAGATTACAAGTATTTCCAAGTTTAAATACATTTCAAACTAAGGATTTATAATAACTATTTATAAATTAAGTACATTTTAGGTTTGATTTTTAGTTGTGTATTGGTTTATTAGGTGAGTATAATTTGAGCATACTGTTTAATATTACAAAAGCATTTAGTTTAAATCAGGAAAATGGATCAAATTAACTAAAAATAACAGTAAATTTAGATTCTTTAATTTCAATGCAGAGATAAAATCCCAGCATGAGAAAATTGTTAATTATGCTTTGATTCTAACTTTCCCTCTTCTTCCTTTGTCCAGGTTAACAACCTGTTTGACCTGCTGAACCAATGGACAGTTAAAATAAACTCTCAACCAAGCACAGAGTTGTTCTCAGCGTCCTCTGTCTTCCTCTCTGGTCCTTCAAGTTGGGCCGTGGTGTTACAAACACATACAAACTGGACAGACATCACGTCAAAAATCCCATGTTTTGATCTTTTTCTCTCCTTAGTGTTAAAGAGAGCTGACTATCACTCAACCTCCCTCCACAGTGCACATGGAAAACATGGTAACCACACAGTCACACTGCCACCTAGCGGATTTTACCCTCAAGTGTCTGTCAACTGCTGTAAAGTGTCATAAAAAAATAATAATTAGAATCCTAAAAATTGACACAAACATATAAATAAAATAAGGACATAGCCCCACCACATTTGTCTACTTACACATTGACATAGAAAGCTTATACTTTGTTAATGATTTACTGAAAACTTAAATGTGTATTTATAAATGCTGAATACTTAACACATCAAATAACAGTAACTTTTATGTGGTTACATCTGTGTGTATTTATCATGAAGTATCATGTGTAAATCTTCAATTGTGCTTGTGAATTGTGTAAAGTAAAATAGACAGCTGTTGCCATGCAACCAATGTTTTTGTTAAGCTAGTATTTTATCTGTTTGTGTTTAGCACTAGCTGCTAACATGTCTTAGCATAGTCGCTCTGCTAACTTGTTTGATAAAACATGACAATTCATTAATCCATGATAGTCAAACACTGACTTACCTCTGGCTTTTCCACATTTTCCTCCTCTTCTTTCTGTGTTTTTCTTCCCTGGACACCAGATCATTAGTTTGGTTGTTTAGACATGACGTCACTGCTGCAGCAGTAAACAGTAAACATCTGGTCCAGCTGCCCTGGGTCACGCTTCAGACAACTGTCAATCAATTTGGGAGTAAAACTATTTTATTTTATTTTAATCAAAACTAGACTAACTAATTATTAATAATACTATCAAGTTAAGTTTACTAATATCAGCGCTTTGATTGTGTAATTCATAATTTTATTTTTGCCACCCCCTAGCATTTAGCTATACTGCCTATGCCACGGGCCGGCCCTGGTGGGTTAAATCACGGTTTTTTCAACACTAGGGTAGTGACCCCATGTATATATATATATATATATATTAAATAAAAAAATACATTTTAAAATAAATTAAAACATGTTATATAATAATATTAATTTAAAAAATAATTCAGACCTTGGCAGCCCACTGCCCCTCCGGGTCGTGACCCTCTGTAGGGTCACTTGGAAATAAAATAGAGTCACCTGAAATGTCTTGTGATAATGAAAATTAAAAAAGAAACTGATTAAAATTGTACTTTTACTTTCTAAAAATACATATTTAAAAAAAATATATTAAATAAATAAATTAAAAGAAGTAATTTTTAAATAATAAAAAAAATTAATAATTAATTAATTTTTTAAAATTATTTATTTATTTTGCACAATTAAAAAAATCAATACATAATAGTCTGTCAGAAAGTCTTACGTTTACAGTTCTTTTATTCTGAAACTGCTTGGTTGTTATGTCATTTCCTTTCTGAGTGCATCCATTCTCAGTACTAACACTACATTCTAAGGGATGAGGGCTCTCTGTGTGTGTGACTAAGTTAAAGTAAGTTTTATTGTTTATTAAGACTCTAATATTATCATCTGACTTGTTTAGACATTGTTTACTCCCATTTGCTTTGCTTTCCTGTATCTTATGTACATGTTAGAATATTTTCTGGGTGTATTTTAGGTCTTTATAGGTCACGTGACTGTGTTATAAGCTGTGGTAAACTGTGAAATGTGTAGCTAACTTTATTCAGCTTTGTAAACTGTATTCCTGTGTGTTATATTGATGTTTACACATCTTTTATTTGTACTGCTAGATTTCATTTAGCTTCTGCATCACGTCAGACGCACCTAGATGTAATTAATACTCTCTGCTCATGCGCACTTCAGGTGATTGGTCCATGTGGTGCAGTCGCGCCTGCCTCCACTAGAGGGAGACAAAAACCACTGAATCATCTAGAATCCTTTCATTATCTATTAACCCTTTACATACCTGCACATTGGCTGTTTTGCTGCTTATTTGGGTTTTTTGACTGAGTTAATATATTTTGGTGGTTTGATTCAATGTTTATTCTTGAATTACATATTTTTATATATCCGTACAATATTAATGGTGTTAATATTATTATTTGTACATGATTGGTGATATTAATCAGATTATTATTTATACATTATTAATAATGTCATCTTATTATTTGTGTCCTTTAAAGAACCAAACACATACCCATAATTATTTGTACCCTCACCATCATCCCTGCCTGTTAACCAACTTCAATAATAAATACACTGGTAACATTTTCTCCGTGCCCTTCTCTCTGACCAGTATTATCCCCTTCAGAGTGTCCCACTCTATCACAATCTCAGAAACTGTAATCTATACTTTCACTTTGTCAAATATAAATCTATATAAAATGCAGTATATAAATATCTGAGCCTGCACTTATTGTTACTTTGTGCACTGATACTGGCTACTCTGTATTTGTAAAACAAACATGATCAAAACACTAATTTTAGAGAAAAAAGTGTCCATAAATGTGTGATATAAAATGTGAACCAGTCACTGAGCTGTCAGTTCATTGATGTGACTTTATTTTATGACTGTGTAGTTGGTTAATCATGACCTTGTAATTTTTACAACTTAAACTACCTCTTTTTTTCACTTTAGAATGACATTGCAGGATTTGATCCATAGTGAAGCTCTGGCCTCTTCAACGGCCTGCAGCCCATGAAGGTGAAGATCCTAAAGGTAAAAGCCCAGACAGCAAAATATGTTTAATGTTGAATTATGGTCAAAAAGGTTGATTTTTGGTTAAGGTCGACAATTGATGGTGAATCAACCATCAAACAATCATCAAATTTTAGCCAATTTACCAATGTTGAAAAGATGTCATTGAATCAATGTTGTTTTGTGGTCGAATTTTTATGATTGAAATGCCAAAATCTAATTGATGTTGACTCAACGTATGCTGTTTGTCTCTGTAGTTTCTCGCACACGTGCTACTTTTCTAATTAGAAAAGTATTTTTTTTTAATGAGTAAACCAATAGGAACGTCAGTGAGTGTGTGAGCTGATGGTCTCCTTTAATGCTCCTCCCCCTGTAATCATGTGACATTATCACCATAGCAACAGGCTTCACTTGTCGTATGTGTTCATGGGTCAAGGTTGGTCCAGGTGAGACTTTATGAAATTCAACAACTGCCTCTCAGTTCAACAGTTTGACCTGTGCATATGAATGTATTTAGCATGGCCACCACTTAAACACTTCTGGGGCTAAAGTAACAGTGGATAGGAAAGGAGGTACACTGTAAAAAATAAAGTACATTTACAGGAAATGTTCTGTAATTTTGCACAGATTTTTCCACTTTTTCATTAAAACAATGAAATGCTAGTAGATTTACAGACATTTTCAATAATTTTAAGTTTTCTGTTTAAAATAACGGTTAATTAACCATAATGTAAGATTACATTAATATTATGTTTTTAATGACATTTTAACTGTAATTTTACATACAATTTTCTGTATTTTTTTACAGGTTTATGACCATTTTCCATAATACAATGTAATAAATGTAACTTAACAGTAACCAGAAGTAATTCAAATATTTACCTTTAGAATTACAAGTATCTAACATAATATGATATTACAATATTAATATGTTTTTAAAGGTAATTCAACATATTTCTTTAATATTCAAATTTGACATAAAATCTGATGTAATTTTACAGATCTTTCCTAATAATGAAAATGAAGAAATACATGTAAAATTCCAGAAATGTTTTAATCCAAGGTGAGTACCCTCTGAAACACAACACACAGACAATGGGGATAATCAAACTGTGATTGTAAAACAGGAACAAAAAATACCTCAACCACCGTTTATTTATTTTATCAATTAATTTTTGTTCCTAAAACTAAACATTATTTTGCTATTTAATTCCCTGTGAGTGTGTGGTTTATTTTCTGGTATTTTAAAGGTTACATTGAGATTTAAAGGTTGATAAGTTACTATACATTTTATTAGAAGTAAAAAAACTATATTTACCTGTTTTTTTTTTTACTGAGAAGAGTCACCATCGTTAAAAGTTATTTAGCATCTCTAGGACTATTTCTTTATTTCTGTTTCTACTGTTTACCATTTTTATTCATTACCAAGTAAGAGTACCCAGGACCCCGCCCACTGTCTACCACCACCTTAAATAGTATTAAAACCGTGGTCACCTGGGACGGGTGTTACCCAAAGTTTTACAAGTAGTGATATGATACTGTACTTTTTCAGTAACAGTCATGTTTTGATAGATAGGGATAAAACTGCTTAGTGATTATTATTGTTCTTGTTGTGTTTGTATTCCTAAACTTTAGTGAAATGTAACTGTTTCTACAGGGATGGTGGGATACAGCTTAGTGCAGTATTGTGCTGCTACACACAAAGTGTGGGGGGTCCTTTCTCACCCCTGTCACAGGAGCGTGCACGTAGCCAGGCTGACATCACCTGGGTTAAGTGAGTGAGTTGATATCCCAGTTCATAGTGCAGCTGCTCTCTGACAGAGAATGTTTGGTTAGGTGAAACCCGCTAACAGAGATAAATCCAGGATATACGTATCCAGCTTTGTAGTACAGGCCCACAGAGCTACACATCTTTAAAATACAGATGATCGCTTCATCTTCATAATAAACATCTTTAGAGGAACAAATGTTTACACAAATAATGTGTAGTAGAAGTGGTGTTTGTGTGTCTTTTTTCTAACACATGTGACTTTGTGACAGAATCTGTGTGAACGCGTCCCTGAGGCATTTGTGTGTGTGTGTGTGTGTGTGTGTGCGTGTTTTCTCACCCTGCAGCATCTGTGGCTTCAAACCCTCCATGAGTGGCTCTGATTGGCTGCAGGCGGTTCAGAACTACGTGAAGGCTCTGCAGTATCCTTTAACATAAGGGTTCTCAACCTGGGGGTCAGGAGTTACACTTAATATATATAAATATAATATAACACTTAAATATATAAATACATAAATACAGCCACACCAACTGATCAAATGCTTTCTAAAGCATCTAAAGCACAGGTGTCAAACTCAAGGCCCGGGGCCCAAATCTGGCCCTTTAGAGCATCTATTTCTAGATTCACAGTGTTTATTGTCATGTACACAGTAAGGAAATAAGAAATTGTAAAATGTAATTGAGCCCAACCCTAGAAAGTGTAACAAACTAGCTACGTGTAGTGGAACGCAGTGGCTCTCAAACTTTTGTGTAAAATAGCCTTTATAACACGTGTTATCACTCATTTCATGTACAATATCTGTAAGTGTGCATAATTATTTACTAATGCCAAATAAAATATGACAAAGTAGTAGTAGTAGTATTTATTGAAGGGACAGTGCACAGAGACATTAAGCTCAAAGACAGATATGTTCTGCACCAGATTATAGCTGAATAGCTAGTTTCCATCTGCAGTCCCTGATTACATAAATAATATACAAGTCAAAGTACAGGTAAAAACAAGAATACATAAAAACAATAGCATGCAATGAATAAGCAATCAGAACATGCCCTCTCACTGACACGCACCCACACATACACAGCATCACACCTGTAGAGTGCAGCCACACCTCTCAATTTCTGCTTCTCATTTACATTTGTAATCACTAAACACAAATTCAATAATACATTTCAGATTTCATAGTAAAAATGTTCTCGTACATGGATATATACACATACTGTAAGTTGTCCTGTGGTTCAGTGTGAACAGCGCTGAGTGCTCCAAAGCCACTTTTTAAGCTCTACTGTGAACAGAAGATGGTCTGTTTGACTTTTCAGGACCGTTGTGAGCTCGTTCCATTCCTTTATTGCTTTATATGAAAAAGCTGGTTCTAGTTGTCATAGCAGACGTGTACTGGATAAAACGCTTAAGTGGTGTTGGTGCAGTGTTATTTAGGATTCTATGGGCCAATCGTATTGAAGCAAATCTTTGACTATTGTGGAAACTTAACAGTCTGTATTTTCTAAGGACTAAACAGTGATGGTGTTGTCGTGGTTTTTGATCAAGGATTTTGAGTGATTGTTTGTGTAAGCTTTCTAACGGCCTCATAGTGCTTTTGTTGGCCTGGGACCAGCATGTTATACAATAATAAAACCGAGACATAATCATTGAGTTAAAATAGGTTTGGGCTGCCTCCATTGTTAGCGAGTTTCTAATACATTTGAATGTTTTTATGTTGTACCTGAGACTCTGGCACATTTGTGTTTTTCTTCCCAGAACGCATCATGTCACTAAAATCTCACTCTTGACATTTTCTGAAACTTGGCAGCCTGTGAATACTGGTGGATTTATTTAATAAATATCATTCTGGATGATCAAACCTCCATGGAGGTTCAGAGAGGGATTTGAAACTGAAGGAGCCACTGGGAGAATGTAGAAAGTTCTTCTGATCTAGACCTCATCATTTCCTCGTCTCCACAGACAACAGACAGAATAAAGCTCAGTCAGCATTAGACGATGTGATGTAAACTTTCACTGTCATTTATTGAAGTGTATATAATGATTATTTAATATTCTGTAAACCCTGAGTTTTTTTCTTTTTCATTTCTAGATGTTTCTCATTGTTTCAATGAATGACAGATTTTAAGAAGGTAGACATGAGATTTTTCAAGGACAGATTGTAATAAGACATGATAAAGGGGAGTGACTTCAGTCTTCAAGTATTTGTTATAAAGAAATAAATTTAAACCTTATGGACAATAACAACTTATTTATTTACTATATTATATTTTGCCGATACAAAATAGATTCACGAAAACATTGAGTACTTTGTGTATGTTGAGGTCAGTCCAAATGTCCTCTTTTTAAAAGTCAAAATATGCTAACTGCTCCAGTTCTCTCTCAGGATGGACTTTCAGGACTTCTGTTACTTCTTCACAGACGTGGTGGTTTGTCGCCTGGTGGAAAAACTCAGCTGTGGCTGCGCCGTCACTGGAAAGAAACCCAGTGCTTTGGAGAGTGGACTCCAGCTCCCAGAGACCCTGGAGCAGCTCCAGGGGCCACCCGTCACATGACCTGTGCACTCAGTGTGGATAATAAAAACAAACCAACACCTGTGGGAACACAGTGGCGAGGGAACAGGAAGGAAGCTTGCCTCAGAGAGAGTCAACTGGGAGGAGCTAAACTGGTTAAAACTTACAAATTAGAGCAGCCAAAACAGACAGAAAAAGTGGTAAAAAGGTTTCAAAGTGTCAATATTGGAACAAATGGTTTAAACTGGCAAATGATGGGCATGACAAATCATGAATGTGGTTAAATTGAAGAAAAAAAAAAAAGCATGAAATATGGTGAAAAGAGGTTAAAAGTGACAATAATGGGTCAACATATGCAACATTAGGTGGTAAAAATGATGGAAAGAGTTTATAAGTGCTGAAAATGTCTTGAAAGTGGAAAAAATGTACAGAAAAGACATTGAAATGATGAAGAAGTGTCAGAAATGGGAGCAATGTAGCAAAAATGCATTAAAAGTAGCAAAACTATTATATTTGTCACCTTGCTCTGACATCTTCAGGATGTGCTTCTCACACAGGAAGTTCTCCAGCCTCTGGTCCTGGTGATGGAAGTACCAGTCCTCCACTACGTCCTCGTACTGCTCCAGCATGGTCTCACACTGAACACACACCCACAACTGCATTAGTAAACACATGTTATTTAAAACACTAAACTATTACCTATTATGAATGACTCTTGTGTTGATTTAACTTTTAACAAAAACAAATAAATGTCGTCTAAAAGTTTTAAATGATCAGGTCCACCTGTTTCTTCATGTCGGTGACCTCTGCAGACGGTTGGTCCCACAGCTCGTACGGCATTCCCAGGTCCACTTTCACTTATTACCCACCAGGTTTTTTAGTGTGGTCATGGTCTGACTGGTTCCCTGTAGTCACACCAACAAAACACTGACTTCCTGCTTGGGTCACATGATCAGCTTTAAAGGGATCGTCCACTTTTTTTTTTTTTTACAAGTTCGGTCTAAAATGATTGAAATGTACTATTAGAAGATCTATACCAAACAAAACTTATTATAATGCACCATATTTATTTTACTAACTTTTAAAAATGGGACTATTTTACCGTTTAAGAACCTGTGTTCCACCATCTTGAAATCAGGTGATTGATGATGTCACACGGCCCCACTGCCTGTAAACATCCTATTGGAGTGAAGCATTCAGCCTGCTTTTTAGATCCTTTAGCAGCTTTTTCAAAAAATGCCAACTCGTGCTGCTTTTAGTTTCTCTAAATCAGGGGTCACCAACATGGGGAGCCCACATGGACCATAAGAAAATAAAAAACCCACAATTAAACAAAAATGGATGAAAAAAAAAAAGAAAGATACAATTAAAAGGAAGATATAAGTTGTACTGTGAGGAAACAAAATAAATACCAATAAAAAAGAAAACTATAATTAAACAAATATCTATGTTTAAAATAATGAGTAAAATACAATTAAAAGGTAGATATAAGTTGTAGTGACATGGATTATTCTGACTGCTCCTTTTTAATTATTCATGTCATATAAAGATGTATGAGAACAGCATTAATGTCACTATATTTACCCTCAGGGATCAATGATTTACTGAATCTGATCAGGTTTATTGATTAAGTTTTGATCAACTTAATTTAAATTAACCTCATTTAAATGATCCTGATGACATCATTCCAGAACATAATGATTAAACAAAGCTAAATGTGCAAACATCACGTGTAAGAAGTGTTTTTTCACCACTAGAGGCTAGAATATTTTACAGTATCAGAAGTTATCAATAATCTGTGATGTTTCATACTCTACAATCTCTGGTATTGATGGTCTACAACAGAACAACTTTATCCAGATGTTCTGTAGCTCTGATGAGATGTTTAAACACTGAGCAGGTGAAGCTGATTAAAGCTGAGTCATGTTTTCACAGAGCACAGCAGCGTTACAAACAGACAGAGCTTTATAGACACATTAAAGTTAAACAGGCACTGGTGTCTCTGATTTAGGAGTCAGTGATGATTTGTGTAGTTTTTTACCAGGTTAGACGGTGTTTGAAACAGACAAGGATGAGAGTGAGAAGAACATTTCCACATAAATAAACATCCTTTCCCTCACGGCAGGGCCAGATTAACACCGCTGTACCCTGGGCAACAATATTCAGGGGCCCCATCATCACGACCCCAGGATTACTATAATATGGCAAAAGAATAAATAAATTCCAGTAATATACATACATTTACTCACTGCACCAATGTCTAACTGTCATCATGTGCATTATGATGTACAGATGTGCAAATGCTCATAGAAATACAAATGTACCACTATGTCATCTTATCAAAGCCCCTCACTCACATATGATGCTATGAAAATAAAACACATCAGCATCAGTTTAATCTGGCAAAACATAAACATCTGGAAACCTGACAATTTCTCTCAAAGAAATGCTGATCTGGCAAAATACACTGGAGTGAAAAAATGACCTATATTCAGTTTATGCTTCTTTATATGTTCTGTGTTTCTGATCTCCTTCTCTTTTTAGTTTCTGTTTAGTGCTCCCACTGAGCTGCCTCTACATGTTTGTACTTTTTAGTTGTGTAGATCAGTGGTTCCCAGACTTTTAGTGCCCATGGTACACCAACGAACAAGTATAAATCTGTAGCCACACCTATTGTGTAAAATAGCCTTTACAACACGTGTTATCACTCATATCATGTACAATATCTGTAAATATGCATAATTATTTATGAAAGCCAAATAAAAAAAACAATAATTAAACAAATAATGTTTGGTTAGGCATAGATCTTCTAATAATTACATTTCAAAGGTTTTAGGCCAAACTTGTAAAACCAGTGGAGGATTGTTTAAAGGTAACAATGAGGCGGTGGACTGACCTTGGCGTAGCGTAGACTTCCAGGCCTCTATGCGTGAACGCTGTACTGCAGGATGCGTTCACAGATGTTGTCCACGGCCTCAGTCAAACGGGTCTCCCTAAACATCAACACACAGATCATCAACTACCCACGATGCAATGCTTTAAAATCCTAAGCATTCTAAAGCTATTTAAGGATAATTATGGTTGATGAGTGTGTTGTTCTTACAACGTGTACTATTTAATATTGCGTCTACTCTTGCCGTGTCCAGCACCTCCCCCAACTCCAGCACCTCCTTGGACCGACCTGTCCTCTCCAGCGCCTCCTGCATCTCCACCGTCAAGAACTTACACACTAGAGGATGAAGAAGATCCATTAACAGCTGCTCTTTTTTCTTTGAACTTTATTAATAAATAGCTTTATCATTACTGTTCTAAAATAACATTTGTGATTGCAAACTTTACTTTTATGAGATTTGAAGAAAAGCCAAAATGTTTCTTTTTTAAAAGGTTACACTTTATTTCTATTTTTAATTGCCACAATAAGGGCATTCTGCAACTGCACCAAACTTGCCATATTTTAACCTATTCTCATCACTATTTCTTGCCATATTTTTTGCTCCTTTTAGTGCATTTTTTGCTACATTTCTGTCACTTCTCCAACAAATTTTTATTACCTTTTCTGCACATTTTTTCCACGTTGAAGACATTTTCAGCACTCATAAACCTTTTCCACCACTTTTTCCACCTAATGTTGCATATGTTGACCCACTATTGTCACTTTTAACCTCTTTTCACCATATTTCATACTTATTTTGCCATTTTAACCACATTCACCATTTGTCATGCCTATTATTTGCCAGTTTAAACTCATTGTTCCAATATTGACAATTGAGTCATGTATTATTTTTTTTTTTTTAACCACTTTTTCCGTCCGTTTTTGATCACTTTAATTTGCAACCCCTCCCCTCTCTTTTTCCCCTTCTTTTCTTTTATTTTTCTCTAATTTGCAACTTTTAACAATTTTCTGTGTTTTTTTAAAATCCCATTTTACCACCTTTTCCACCGTTTTGTGGTCACTTTTTAATGCATTTTTATTTCTGATTAAAACAAGGATTTAAATTTTTAAGATGCGAATAATAATAGAACTTCCTGGATATTATTTAAATAAATAAATAAATGTGGTTATCACAGATTCATTCATTTTACAATTAATAACAAGAAGAAGAAAAAAAGAAGTATTATATTTACTATCAACATCTTAGTGGCAGATACCATAGCACACCTTCAGAGGTGAGTGCATTCCCTGTTGCTTTATCAGTATAAATAGATTTTTATCATTATGTTTGGATATGATTATTACACATGTTATAAACATGTAATGACTCATTACTCTCTGTTGATACACAGTAGTAGAGCCTGATTAAAATAATCCTACCTTCACATTTGTTGATAAGTCTATCTCCTTCCTCCACACTGACTCCACTATAAAGACCAAACAGCTGTAAAACCATAAAAAGCTTCATTATTTCATCCTAAACTCTGGGTGACATCAGGAAGGTCTGGAAGACAACGGCCACATCGGCATGATCGGAGCATGCGCAGTGAAACGTTACAGGCATGGCTAGTCGAGCATCGATCAGAACAAGGAGCGAGAGAGGATGTTCAACAGGATTTAACTTAAACTTACACATATAAAACACACATACCGGTACATATCTACACTTATACTTGTTTTTGAGTTGTTTACTATTCCCCGTTTTACTTTTGTTGTTCTTTTAGCTTTTGACAGTGTATTTATTGTTTTTTCCCCTCATTTTGTTGTTTTTTTATTTATTTATTTTTTTGTGTTTTACATTACTTTCATTGTCTTGTTCTCCAAAAGTTTTTATTTGGCATTGTTTTTGGGTTATGTATTTTTAACCCTAACCCAGGCAGGTATCTGAGGGTATGATGTACTTAAATCCTCTCTTTATGGTCATGAACACGCTGCATGATAACTTTACAGAGAGAGCACACACGGAGAACATCTACACCCGGACTGACCGGAAACACTACATTACCCACACGTAAACAACCCGGTTATGCCGCCACCTCCCACAATGCAACACCTCTCTTAAAGAGACAGGCCGTGCCTGTAACACCTGTCATTAACTCCAGGTTTGATGTTATATTTTCAGTAATTATATTAATATTTTATAAATATATGATAATAATGGAATATTATTGCTGTCATTTTATTTGTTTTTAATTTACTCCGTTTTTCATCAGGAATTGAGGCCATTTTTGTTTTCACATAATTTTAATATTATTTAGGTGTTTATTTTAATGTTTTAGTGTTTTGTTAGTCTAACTCATTAATTTAATAAGTGTTTTTAGTTTTCTATATTCTACTTTAATTTGTAAAGTAATTTAAAAAAAATGAAAATTCCCACATATGAATTAAAAATCTTTTAACTATCTATGCTTTTGCTATTCCAGGCCACACGAGGGCGCCAGAGCCCATTGCATTATTTTAATAAGTTTTAAAAAGTCTTTAAAGGTACACCACTCATAGGTCGCCAGTCCACCTCAGGGTTAACACACAAAGACACACATTCTTACATTCAATTTAAAGATTAAAACAGTTTTTTTTTTTTGTAATGTTTTTTCATCCCCATGGAGAAATTCAGTTTTCCATACATGAACAAAAAGAAACAGAGGAAAAATAAATCTTGTATTATCTGTTCCTAATAACAACTTAAAAATGAAATCAATTAGATTCCACAACATTCCACCTTAACTCATCACCAGGTCACAAATCATAACAAAAACAGCATCATTTCTCTTACAGTTCTACAGTTATA
The DNA here is from genome assembly GCF_900634775.1 of Gouania willdenowi. Taxonomy (NCBI): domain Eukaryota; kingdom Metazoa; phylum Chordata; class Actinopteri; order Blenniiformes; family Gobiesocidae; genus Gouania; species Gouania willdenowi. The sequence goes on along the minus strand of NW_021145029.1, from coordinate 7,074 downwards.
TTCATGTGTTTCCAATTTTTTTTCATAACCTCTCAGAATTTTGTCTTTGTACATTTTCTTAAATTTGTAAAAACTTATACAACGTTTAAATTCCACAGTTTAACTCCATAAACAGACAGATTTCTGTTTTAATGATGTCCATACAAACATATTCCAGAAGTTATATTTTCTTCTATGGCAAACGTCATGTGCAACATTGTCTAGAAATTTTTTTTTTGTTTAGCTTTCCACATAATAATCAGAATTTCTAATTCGACATGATCCTTAAATTTAAGTAGTTTATTATCCATAAATATATGATTGGTGTGCTCTCTGTAACCTTTCTTACTGATGATTCTAATGTGGTAATGATATATGTGTTACACCAGACTTCAGTACAATAACTGAAATATGAGAGAATCATCAAGGAATAAATCCTCCTCAACAAGCTGCAATCAAACACATCTCTAACTTTATATAAAATGACAATACTTTTGCTGACCTTTCTTTGTACATAATCAATATGAGCTTTCCAATTTAATTTTTCATCTAAAACAACACAGAGAAACTTAACTTCCTTGACTTTTAAAGGAAAAACGTAATGAACCCAACCCTACAGTTTATGCACCATGGAAAAGATTACAGTCAGACTATGGTCGAAGTTAGGAAAATATGGGAGCCAATTTAGCCAAAAATGTAATGGGCCCTATATCACTGTAAACCCAAATAAGTTACTAGAACTCAAAAAATTTGAGCAATCGATTACCTCAATTTTTATTTTTTTTAAAAATTGATTAACTTCAAAGTCAAAATTTTCCAGAAGTTAAAAGGTTGGATGACTGTCTACTTGTACTTTTTGATAATAGTTAAATTAAAGTGCTGTATGGATGAAGTTGAACGTTCGGGCTTACAGCGTAGACTCTTCTATTTAGATGTGTGTTATTTATTTATTCATTATTTTTGCTTGATGTACTGTATGATTTTTTTGTGTGTGTTTACTTTTATTAATCTAATTTATTTGTATCTGTCCTGTCTTTATGTGCGGTGAAATGATGAAGATGAAGCAACAATTAAATGTAAAAAACAAATTTTATGTAATTAAACATTTTAAAGAAGTTACCACACACACACGCGCACGCACGCACGTTAGTTTGGGTGTGGCCTCAGCTCCGCGGGCCCTGTACAGGGTTAACCTGGAACTGCACCTTTTTGTTCTGTTTAGCTGACTCGTCAGGTCCAACTTTCAGTTCTTACTTTGTCAATCGTTACCTTGTCTTTCTTTGTTTTTTTGTTAGTTTTGGGACATGGGATTTAGGGCTTTGTTGATAGCTCCTTTTTCCTCAGGAAACAGTGGAAACCCAGCAATCCTGGCACTGCATAAATAAAAACGTTAAAATTGTATATCCTGGTTTTCCCGTATCCTTTATAAATATGTTCATTCCTTTCGGGTCGTAACAGTGACCAACACATAAGACTGGTCTAAGCGCTAATGCTAACCACTTTATGAAAAGAATAAACTATTTTAACTAGTTTAATTATAGTAAATCAGTGAGATATTTATCAACCATAACTTTATGTAACTCTATCAGATATAAAATAAACTGGATTCAGCAGCAATAAAAACACTGTTGTAGTTATTTTTGCTTTTCATGTGCTTTTTATTTGTTTCTAAAATAATCATTATAAATGAGGAAATAAATAGATGATATACAATATTACTAATGCAGTGATCCATATGTACAAACATGTTTCATAAAATATCAGCTCTATGAGTCAGCAGATATTGTAGCTTTTTATAATGAGTAAATGTTATTAATGAATCACATTCTGGTGATGATTTATTCAGTTTAATTTGTGTTTGTAAGGAACCTGTTTACACTTTAAGTTGAGAATTGTTTTATTCATTTATTTATTGTTTTTATTTATCGTAATTTGACCCAAGCCAAATGTAAAAAAAATTGTAGCATTATAGAGTAAATAATTGTACGATTTATCATCCGATTAGTCGGTTAATTGTTTCAATAATCAATGACTAGTCGACTATTAAAATAGTCATTAGTTGCAGCCCTAGACTCTACACCATGGCACTAGCATTGAGATGCAGAAAGCAAAAGTAACCAATAAATAATGTAAATACAGTACACTGACTAAAATGAAATATATATGATGAAAATAACTAATAACTTTCATGTTTTTCATGTTGTAGGCTGTCAATCACTGAAGCCTCTGAGTTTCCTGGTTTTACTCCTTGGCCATGTTTGCACTTTTTTATTTATGTTCATTTATTTTACTTTGAAATGTGATCAGCAAAGTCTTGTTTTAAGATTCACTAGGATTTAACTTCAGTGAAAACAATTGATATTATTTATTTTAATTGTATTTTTCTGTGTTTGTTAAACCGTATTTCAAAATTGTGCCTTTTTGTAAGACTCTACATTTAATTATCATTAATAAATGCTTATAATATCACATAAGTCATTATTTCACAATTCCTCTCAACTTTTAACATTTTTTTTTTTTTTTTTACAAAAACATGGTGGGCTTCACTATCCCCAGACTTAGCACATATTCTGGGGCAAACCCTGGGTCAGGACCCAAAAGTGGGTCGTGAACAGCTGGTCAAAATAAATAAATACTTAAGTAAATGTCTCTCATGTTGGACTTGTCTTTTATTTTGAAATAAACTTTTCTTTTGATAGGCATGCTGTTAAATGCATGTTGCACAGGAAAATATATAGATTTATATTTTTAAAAATATTATATATGTGTGTTGTCGACAGATATTTTTGAAAGACTAAATTTGGTTGGTTGAGTTCTAAAAAAAGTGGGTCGTGATTTAATGACTGTGGCAAAATGTGGGTCACAGGGTGAGACCAGTTGAGAACCTGGTTTACAGGATAATAGATGAAATTACTATTAATTATTGGTTATTTACAAACTTTAAATAAAATATCAATAAAATAAAAAAATAAAAAAAACAGTATTTTTGTTAATAGTTCTTCTGTAGTACTTAAGATAAAGTATCTTCTTAACTATATTTGCTGTAGTAAATAGAGAGCCCTAATAAAGACTGTCCACAGGGTTATTGGTGTTATTGTTGACGCTTCCTTTGGGGGTGTGACTTTGTAGACGGTCCCTGCCCACTCCTTAGCTCATTAACATAAAGTGTGTTTTTCTGTAGTTTGTTCTCTGTGTTCCACTGAGTACACACAGGTTGTTCCACCTTTACATCGTCACATATTGATAGAGAAATGTGAGTGTGAATGAAGTGGGTCACCAGTTAAACTAGTCTCCAGTGTGTGTGTAACAGCGGATGAATGTGGTGAGTGAGTGAGTGAATGAATGGAAACACACGGAGTGTTCTAACCTCTTCCTTCACAGAGCACACATCTGAAAACTCCTCCGTTTCTTCTTCTCCGCTTTTCTCCATCTTTGGAGCAAACATTCCGTCCCACACATGGTCGGGATGACGAAGCTCCTCCAGCACAGCTTTCCTCCTGCAGCCTTCATCATCATCATCATCACTGTCCGTCTTACTCATACTCAGCTTCACTTCCCTCCATAATATTTGTTCCTTTTCTTCTTCTTCTAGTTTAACGGTAGTCATCATCCAGCTCTGTCCGTCCTCCATTTCACTGCTTTGTTCCTGACTCTAGCTGGTTGCCAGATACAACCGACGATTCCCCGCATGAAATATGTTGAATATCCACAGAAATGCCCCAAAAACCATCCGTTTATCATCCAAATAAAACATAAATATCACCTTTAACCAACGTTAAACTGTTTGATCACTAAGTTAGTTATTTTATAATCTCACAATCAGCGGGAAAATACTCAACCTGGCAACCACTCTCAACTTTTGCGCTGACGTCACAACCAGCTTTTTTTAGCAACTTAATTGACAAACCAGTCAGAATAAATGTGTTTAATGGTGATTTAAGAGTGAATAAAGTAGTTACAGCCTGAATGATTTGGTCTGTGGATGATTTAATGGATTTCAGAGGAAATTTGTTGAGTATAAATTAATTCATGAATAAATTATTGGTTTGTTCTCAGAAACAATATATATTGTAGATTATTATTGTACGAGCAGTGAAAATAAAGTCACTGTGTAGATCACATTAAATCCAGAGTTGCTTTTGCCTTGTTTAAAAAAAATTGTTATTTAAATTATTATTATTATATTATATTTTTTAAGGAAATTTCATTACCATAATGTTTTTCTTCTTCCTTTGAAAATAAATTCTTTTTTTTTTTTTTTTTTTTACAAGTTATTAACTCTGATTTTAGTAAAAATATTCTGATGATATATTTGTGTTTGCTGAAAGCTAAAGAAAGTCAATTTAAACTGTTAAATAATATCTACACATGTAATGATTTCTTACATCAAATGTTTATTAAATGAGATCCATTATTCGTCCCACAAGAGGAAATTTGCATTTCAGTTTCATCTCCGTCCAAGAAACATGAAAACACAATCACATAAAACATGGAGGACAGGAGGTATATTTATATTTATAGTAAGACAGTTGAGCTTTGTTTTGTTTACATGTAAGTATGGTACACTCAAAAGATGTAACTACATTTGATATTATTTTATAAGTAATTGTTTTGATGCCACTTATTATTATTATTATTATTATTATTATTATTATTATTATTATTATTATTATTATTATTATTATTATTATTATTGTGTACTTAGTAAAAGTAGTCCTGTATAAATACTATTGTAGAGGAGCGGAACCTTCGGCACTATAGATTGCAGTTCCCCGGTTACATTAGTGTGGACTCACTTCCTGTTTCCGGTCATACGTAATCTGGGAGAAGACGAGTGTGCATCGTGGTTCCTACTCTAACACTCTACATGTACTTTACAGGTTAGTGCTTGGTTTAAAACAACTGTTAATGAAAGCTTTAGGCTTTGTATTACTTATAAGTCACTTTGTTTTGATAAGTTGTGCAACTTGTGATGTCAGTTTTATAGACTTTAACAGCGGTAGAGCCGAGCCGCCTCGCCACGGTAGTATCGCGATATTTAGTGTAATTCCCGCGATAGTTAAAGGTATTGTGGACGATGTTTAAAAAAATAAACGCCCTCTCCACATTTTGGAAAAAAACAAAACATAAAACGCGCATGCGCAACACGCCTACGTGTGCGGGAGAGCGTGCACGAGCCTCGTTGTCCTCGTGCACAGCTCTGTTTACAAGTTGGTGTGGACATCGGTCATACAAGCTTACCTTACAAAAGAAGATTTGCACTTTTCCCACTATGTCAGACTCGCCACCGGTAAGTGAAAATCTATTTTCAAAGGACCCGGTGCGCACCGGGCACGAGCACGTACGACGGCCTTTAGTAAACATGATTGACAATTAGGAGGACCAATAGTCTTGATGATCCACCCGGAAGCTAAACATCGTCTACAATACCTTTAATATATATATAGCTAGAGGCACCGAAGGGTAACTGAATTTTGCACTATTTACATAGAAAGCTATAGCACATTAAAGCTGCAGTATGTGTCAATTTCTGTTGTTACAATAAGTCATCTGGAAATGTAATAAGCAGTTGTTACATATGGTTTTGGATAACAAAAGATGAGTGAACATGGAATTGCACTTTATTTTGATTTAATTCATCATTGTTTGTACTGGATATTGAAAGCACTGAACTGTATTATTATAAATGAGTTTCAAAGAGAGAATTAATATACGCAATCTGGGAAAAATGATTGTGCAGCGTGGTTCCTACTCTTATACTCTACATGTACTTTACAGACATTCTCTTTGTTAACGTGGACACCGTGCCAGCCGGGGCCCGTAACATAAGCACACAAATATGTTATAAAATTTCATTACAGGATTACATTTTTGGTCTGGATTCTGGTTTTCAGATTAAGTTTGTTATGAAGTAAAGTTTTATTTTTGTAAAACTACATTTTTCATTCACAAAAGTATATATTTAAAGCTGCTTTCACATTTTCTAAATGAGTTAAACATGTTTTTAACTCATTAAGTTAGTGGTCAAAAGTTTTAATTACAGTTTTTCCAATTCTTAATATAATTTACATAATGTGCAAATATTTTAAGTGCCAAAAAATACAAATATAATATAAAGACAGGGATACAAAGTGGTGGATTGAGCGGTGCTGTTCTAATCTACTCCCCGACAAAAAAATTAAACATGCCTGTGGCACACACACACACAGCCTACTCAAAGGGTAAACAAATAAATAAATAACAAATAATTTTTTTAACTAAAATTTGCTAAATAAAAATCGTTCTTATCTACAAATTCGATGAATCAATTAAATCGATTTTTTGCCCAGCCATAGCTAGAGGCACAGGAGAGTAACTGAGTTTTGCGCTATTTACATAGAAACCTATAGCACATTAAAGCTGCAGTATGTGTAAATTTCTGGTATTACAATCAGTCATCTGGAAATGTAATAAGCAGTAATTACATATGGTTTTGGATAACAAAAGATGAATAAATATAGAATTGCATTCTATTTTGACCTAATTTGTCATTGTTTGTACTGGACATTGAAATGTATTGTAAATGAGCTTCAAAGAGAATTATTATACACAATCTGGTAAAAGACAAGAGTGCTGTGTGGTTCCTACTCTTACACTCTACATGTACTTTCCAGTGTTTTGCAGACATTCTCTTTGTTAACGTGGTCACCGACCGGGACTCGTAACATAGGCAGGACCCTAAAAGCTCATCCTGTACATTGCTTTGGTTAAAGACTTATCTTTTAATATAACCCTTAGTAAGATAATGTACTTTCATGTGATTAACTGAATTTATAATGTTCATGTTTTTAAAAAAATATTTGAACAGATATGGACAAATCAACACGAAGGGGAAAAAACCCAAGATTTATTAATTGTAAGATTATTATACGTTAATATTACCTTGTTCTGATTACATTTTCCTGCATGGTGAAACACATTTATTAGCTCTTATTAGGGGTGGGCGATATGGGAAAAACATCATATCACGATTTTTTATTTGTAAAATCACGATCACGATTTTTTTAATTCAAATCATTAAGACTGTTTTAAAGTTATTTACTAATAAAACAAATT
>NW_021145028.1:0-30919 GCF_900634775.1 Gouania willdenowi | reverse complement strand
TGCTAGCACAATGCTAATGTTAGCACAATGCTAATGTTAACGCGATGCTAATGCTAGCACAATGCTAATGCTAGCACAATGCTAATGCTAGCGCAATGCTAATGCTAGCACAATGCTAATGTTAGCGCAATGCTAATGCTAGCACAATGTTAATGCTAACGCATTGCTAATACTAGCATAATTCTAATGCTAGCATAATGCTAATGCTAGCACAATGCTAATGATAACGCAATACTAAACACATAAAACTTAAAACTGTAACTGTTTGGCCATTTTTGAACCTTTCGAACCGGCAACCGCCCACGAGCCCCTCCCACGATTTCCGCGGAAATTGTCTAGTTATAATTTTTCATCTTCCGCCAAAAGTTTGGCGCGTAACTAGTCCCAGAGTTTTGAGAAAACCCACACAAAAGTTACATCAAAACGTGCGTCCCGGCCGGGAATCGAGTGCTATGACTTTTATAAGCGATTCGTTAAAAATTCGCAGAAAAAATCGCAAAAAAGTGCGATTTTAAGGCCCATTGAAATGAATTGAAACCTGAGATTTTTCAAAAACACTTAGGAAAATTTCACCAAAAAACAGGAGTCTCCCATTGAAATGAATGGCGTAACCATGGCAACAAGGCCTCTGAGAGCCCAAAACTGCTTCTCAATGGGGAATTTACAGGTTTCTGACTGGTTTCAACTGATTTCAACCAGTCAAACCTTCATATTCACTCTTCCTCTTCATCACCCATCGTCTTCATCACCAATACTCCTTAAGTGTGGAGTTTGCAGGTTCTCCTTTCACATTCAAAACTTAAATTGTTGATTACTCAGCCATTTTTCAACCGATTTTCATCATTCAAACTTTGAAATGTGTCATAAATTCAGCTCTTCATCATCATTCATCCTCTTCATCATCAATTTTGTTTTAGTGTGGAGTTTGCAGGTTCTCCTTTCCAACTTAAAACTCAAATTGTTAATAACTTGGCCATTTATTAACCAATTTTCACCATTCAAATGTTGAAATGTGTCAAAAATTCAGCTCTTCATCATCACTCATCCTCTTCATCATCAATTTTCCTTTAGTGTGGAGTTTGCAGGTTCTCCTTTTCAACATAAAACTTAAATTGTTAATAACTTGGCCATTTATTAACCAATTTTCATCATTCAAATGTTGAAATGTGTCAAAAATTCAGATCTTCATCATCACTCATCCTCTTCATCATCAATTTTACTTTAGTGTGGAGTTTGCAGGTTCTCATTTCCAACCTAAAACTTAAATTGTTAATAACTTGGCCATTTATTAACCAATTTTCACCATTCAAATGTTGAAATGTGCCAAAAATTCAGCTCTTCGTCATCACTCATCCTCTTCATCACAAATTCAACTTTAGTGTGGAGTTTGCAGGTTCTCCTTTCACATTCAAAACTTAAATTGTTGATTACTCAGCCATTTTTCAACCGATTTTCACCATTCAAACTTTGAAATGTGTCAAAAATTCAGATCTTCATCATCACTCATCCTCTTCATCATCAATTTCCCTTTAGTGTGGAGTTTGCAGGTTCTCATTTCTCACCTACAACTTTAAACTTTAACTGTTTGGCCATTTCTCAACCAATTTTCACCATTCAAATGTTGAAATGTGTCAAAAATTCAGCTCTTCATCATCACTCATCCTCTTCATCACCAATTTGCCTTTAGTGTGGAGTTTGCAGGTTCTCATTTCACCATTAAAACTTAAATTGTTAATTACTTGGCCATTTATTAACCAAATTTCACCATTTAAACTTTGAAATGTGTCAAAAATTTAACTTTTCATCATCACCCTTCCTCTCCATCATGAAATTTCCTTTAGTGTGGAGTTTGCAGGTTCTCTTTTCCAACTTAAAACTTAAATTGTTAATAACTTGGCCATTTTTCAACCGATTTCCACCATTTAAACTTTGAAATGTGTCAAAAATTCAGCTCTTCGTCATCACCCATCATCTTCATCACAAATTCACCTTTAGTGTGGAGTTTGCAGGTTCTCATTCAGACTCAGAACTTAGTTCTTTCACAGCTCAGCCATTTTCCAACGGATTTCCACCATTCAAACTTTGACATGTTCAGCTGTTTGTTCACTTTCAGCTCATACTGGGATTTTTAAACAAACTACTGTGTGAACTGGACTTCTAACTGGTTTAACTGGTTTTCCCCTTCAAACTGGGATTTATACACATACTGCTGTCTAAACTGGACATTTCACTGGTTACACTGCTTTTTCCCTTCATACTGGGGTTTGTACACATACTACTGTATAAACTTGACTTCTAACTGGTGGTACTGGTTATACTGGGTTTAATGGTTTTACTGTTTACTGGGCTAATGTTAATGATAGTGTAATGCTATTGCTAGGGTAATGGTAATACAAGGCAATTGCTAATGCTAGGCTATTGCTAATGCTAGGCTATTGCTAATACTAGGCTAATGCTAATGCTAGGAAAATGTTAATGCTAGGACAATGCTAAAGCTAGCACAATACTAATGCTAGCACAATGCTAATGCCAGCGCAATGCTAATGCTAGTGCAATGCTAATGCTAGCGTAATAGTAACGCAATGCCAATGCTAGCGCAATGCTAATGCTAGCGCAATGCTAACACAATGCTAATGCTAGCACAATGCTAATGCTAGCACAATGCTAACGCAATGTTAATGCTAGCGCAATGCTAATGCTAGCGCAATGCTAGCGCAATGCCAATGCTAGCCCAATGCTAATGCTAGCACAATGTTAATGTTAGCGCAATGCTAATGTGAACGCAATGCTAGTGCAATGCTAACGCTAGCGCAATGCTAATGCTAGCCCAATGCTAATGCTAGCACAATGCTAATGTTAGCGCAATGCTAATGTGAACGCAATGCTAGCGCAATGCTAATGCTAGCGCAATGCTAATGCTAGCGCAATGCTAACGCTAGCGCAATGCTAATGCTAGCCCAATGCTAATGCTAGCACAATGCTAATGTTAGCGCAATGCTAATGTGAACGCAATGCTAGCGCAATACTAATGCTAGCGCAATGCTAATGCTAGCACAATGCTCACGTTAGCGCAATGCTAATGCTAGCGCAATGCTAACGCTAGCACAATGCTAATGTTAGCGCAATGCTAATGTTAGCGCAATGCTAATGCTAGCGCAATGCTAACGCTAGCGCAATGCTAATGCTAGCGCAATGCTAATGTTAGCGCAATGCTAACGTAATGTTAATGCAAGCATAATGCTAATGCTAGCGCAATGCTAATGTTAGCGCAATGCTAATGTTAACACAATGCTAGCGCAATGCTAATGCTAGCGCAATGCTAGTGCAATGCCAATGCTAGCGCAATGCTAATGCTAGCGCAATGCTAATGTTAGCGCAATGCTAACGTAATGTTAATGCTAGCGCAATGCTAATGCAAGCATAATGCTAATGCTAGCGCAATGCTAATGCTAGCGCAATGCTAATGCTAACGCTAGCGCAATGCTAATGCTAATGCTAGCGCAATGCTAATGCTAATGCTAGCGCAATGCTAACGTTAGCGCAATGTTAACGTTAGCGCAATGCTAATGCTAGCGCATTGCTAACGTTAGCGCAATGCTAACGCTAGCGCAATGCTAACGTAAGCGCAATGCTAACGTTAGCGTAATGTTAATATTAGCGCAATGTTAATGTTAGCGCAATGCTAATGTTAGCGCAATGCTAATTTTAGCGCAATGCTAATGCTAGCGCAATACTAATGCTAGCGCAATGCCAATGCTAGCGCAAAGCTAATGCTAGTGCAATGCTAATGCTAGTGCAATGTTAATGCTAGCGCAATGCTAACGCAATGCTAATGCTAGCGCAATGCTAATGCTAGCGCAATGCTAATGCTAGCGCAATGCTAATGCTAGTGCAATGCTAAACACATAAAACTTAAAACTATAACTGTTTGGCCATTTTTGAACCTTTCGAACCGGCAACCGCCCACGAGCCCCTCCCACGATTTCCGCGGAAATTGTCTAGTTATTATAATTTTTCATCTTCCGCCAAAAGTTTGGCGCGTAACTAGTCCCAGAGTTTTGAGAAAACCCACACAAAAGTTACATCAAAACGTGCGTCCCGGCCGGGAATCGAGTGCTATGACTTTTATAAGCGATTCGTTAAAAATTCGCAGAAAAAATCGCAAAAAAGTGCGATTTTAAGGCCCATTGAAATGAATTGAAACCTGAGATTTTTCAAAAACACTTAGGAAAATTTCACCAAAAAACAGGAGTCTCCCATTGAAATGAATGGGGTAACCATGGCAACAAGGTCTCTGACAGCCCAAAACTGCTTCTCAATGGGGAATTTACAGGGTTTCTGACTGGTTTCAACTGATTTCAACCAGTCAAACCTTCATATTCACTCTTCCTCTTCATCACCCATCGTCTTCATCACCAATACTCCTTTAGTGTGGAGTTTGCAGGTTCTCCTTTCACATTCAAAACTTAAATTGTTAATAACTTGGCCATTTATTAACCAATTTTCACCATTCAAATGTTGAAATGTGTCAAAAATTCAGATCTTCATCATCACTCATCCTCTTCATCATCAATTTTACTTTAGTGTGGAGTTTGCAGGTTCTCCTTTCACCATTAAAACTTAAATTGTTAATTACTCAGCCATTTTTCAACCGATTTTCACCATTTAAACTTTGAAATGTGTCAAAAATTCAGCGCTTCATCATCACTCATCTTCTTCATCATCAATTTTACTTTAGTGTGGAGTTTGCAGGTTCTCATTTCCAACTTAAAACTTAAATTGTTAATAACTTGGCCATTTATTAACCAATTTTCACCATTCAAATGTTGAAATGTGCCAAAAATTCAGCGCTTCATCATCACTCATCCTCTTCATCATCAATTTTACTTTAGTGTGGAGTTTGCAGGTTCTCATTTCCAACTTAAAACTTAAATTGTTAATTACTCAGCCATTTATTAACCAATTTTCACCATTCAAATGTTGAAATGTGTCAAAAATTCAGCTTTTCATGATCACCCATCATCTTCATCACTAATTCTCCTTTAGTGTGGAGTTTGCAGGTTCTCCTTTCACCATTAAAACTTAAATTGTTAATTACTCAGCCATTTTTCAACCGATTTCCACCATTTAAACTTTGAAATGTGTCATAAATTCAGCTCTTCATCATCACTCATCCTCTTCATCATCAATTTTACTTTAGTGTGGAGTTTGCAGGTTCTCCTTTCCAACTTAAAACTTAAATTGTTAATAACTTGGCCATTTATTAACCAATTTTCACCATTCAAATGTTGAAATGTGTCAAAAATTCAGCTTTTCATGATCACCCATCTTCTTCATCATCAATTTTACTTTAGTGTGGAGTTTGCAGGTTCTCATTCAGACTTAAAACTTAAATTGTTAATAACTTGGCCATTTATTAACCAATTTTCACCATTCAAATGTTGAAATGTGCCAAAAATTCAGCGCTTCATCATCACTCGTCATCTTCATCACTAAATCTCCTTTAGTGTGGAGTTTACAGGTTCTCCTTTCACCATTAAAACTTAAATTGTTAATTACTCAGCCATTTTTCAACCGATTTTCATCATTCAAACTTTGAAATGTGTCATAAATTCAGATCTTCATCATCACTCATCCTTTTCATCATCAATTTGACTTTAGTGTGGAGTTTGCAGGTTCTCATTTCTCACCTACAACTTTAAACTTTAACTGTTTGGCCATTTATTAACCAATTTTCACCATTCAAACTTTGAATTGTGTCAAAAATTCACCTCTTCATCATCACCCATCCTCTTCATCACTAATTCTCCTTTAGTGTGGGGTTTGCAGGTTCTCATTCAGACTCAGAACTTAGTTCTTTCACAGCTCAGCCATTTTCCAACGGATTTCCACCATTCAAACTTTGACATGTTCAGCTGTTTGTTCACTTTCAGCTCATACTGGGATTTTTAAACACACTACTGTGTGAACTGGACTTCTAACTGGTTTCACTGGTTTTCCCCTTCAAAATGGGATTTTGACACATACTGCTGTCTAAACTGGACTTCTAAGTGGTTACACTGCTTTTTCCCTTCATACTGGGGTTTGTACACATACTACTGTATAAACTGGACTTCTAACTGGTGGTACTGGTTTTACTGGGTTAAATGGTTTTACTGTTTACTGGGCTAATGTTAATGATAGTATAATGCTATTGCTAGGGTAATGGTGATACAAGGCTATTGCTAATGCTAGGCTATTGCTAATACTAGGCTAATGTTAATGCTAGGTTAATGCTAATGCTAGGTTAATGCTAATGTTAGGACAATGCTAAAGCTAGCACAATACTAATGCTAGCGCAATGCTAATGCCAGCACAGTGCTAATGCTAGTGCAATGCTAATGCTAGCACAATGCCAGCGCAATGCTAATGCTAGCGCAATGTTAATGCTAGCGCAATATCAGCGCAATGCTAATGCTAGCGCAATGCTAATGCTAGCGCATTGCTAATGCTAGCACAATGCTAACGTAATGCTAATGCTAGCGCAATGCTAATGCTAGCACAATGCTAACGTAACGCTAATACTAGCGCAATGCTAGCGCAATGCTAGCGCAATGCTAATGCTAGCGCAATGCTAATGCTAGCGCAATGCTAACGCTAGCGCAATGCTAACGCGAGCGCAATGCTAACGCGAGCGCTATGCTAACGTTAGCGCAATGCTAACGTTAGCGTAATGCTAATGCTAGCGCAATGCTAACGCTAGCGTAATGCTAACGTTACCGCAATGCTAACGTTAGCGCAATACTAATGCTAGCGCAATGCTAATGCCAGCGCAATGCTAATGCTAGCGCAATACTAATGCTAGCGCAATGCTCATGCTAGCGCAATGCTAACACAATGCCAATGCTAGCGCAATGCTAATGCTAGCGCAATGCTAACGCTAGTACAATACTAATGCTAGCGTAATGCTAATGCTAGCGCAATGCTAGCACAATGCCAATGCTAGCGAAATACCAATGCTAGCGCAATGCTAATGCTAGCGCAATGCTAACGCTAGTGCAATGCTAATGCTAGGTTAATGCTAATGCTAGGACAATGTTAAAGCTAGCACAATATTAATGCTAGCACAATGCTAATGCCAGCGCAATGCTAATGCTAGCGCAATGCTAATGGTAGCGTAATGCTAATGCTAGCACAATGCTAGCACAATGCCAATGCTAGCGCAATGCCAATGCTAATGCTAGCGCAATGCTAATGCTAATGCTAGCGCAATGCTAATGCTAATGCTAGCGCAATGCTAATGCTAGCGCAATGCTAATGCTAGCGCAATGCTAACGTTAGCGCAATGCTAATGCTAGCGCAATGCTAACATTAGCGCAATGCTAACGTTAGCGTAATGCTAATGCTAGGTTAATGCTAATGCTAGGTTAATGCTAATGCTAGCACAATGTCAATGTTAGCGTAATGCTAATGCTAGCGCAATGCTAACGCTAGCGCAATGCTAATGCTAGCGCAGTGCTAATGCTAATGCTAGCACAATGCTAATGCTAGCACAATACTAATGCTAGCACAATGCTAATGTTAGCGCAATGCTAACGTTAGCGCAATACTAATGTTAGCACAATGCTAACGTTAGCGCAATGCTAATGTTAGCACAATGCTAATGCTAACGCAATGCTAAACACCTAAAACTTAAAACTATAACTGTTTGGCCATTTTTGAATGAATTTCCACCTTTCAAACCGGCAACCGCCCACGAGCCCCTCCCACGATTTCCGCGGAAATTGTCTAGTTATTATTATTATACACTAATGACAGAATCTATATCAGGTCTCTTAAACTCATTTTAGTTGAGGGTTTAAATAACTCCCATCATGTGATGTCAGCATGGGAAACCTGTGAGCTCTGCTAATATTGTGGAGTTTCCTTAACATTATTTGTTTTTAGAGGAGTTGTGATATCTACAACTGAATTAGAGAAAACATGAATAATTGTAGAAATTATTAACTGTCATTGTTACTTTCTCCTACAGGCTGAATTAGATGCTCTAAAGGGCTGGATTTGGCCCCCAGCCCTTCAGTTTAACACACATTCTATATAAAGACAGTCTATGATGTTCATCATGAGTTTGTATACTGTACATAGTAATCATTAGTCTATAAAACTATAGACATTCTAATAGATGTAATAATCAGATCCTAACTTGTAGATGAATATACATGCTGTGTTAATACAGACCATCTTCATCATGTACCTTTGAATCTGTTTCTTTTCTCTGTGTTTATAAAGGATTTATATTTGTAATGAGTTTTAAATGAGTATCTAATACATCACATAATAGTATTTTCTTGATTTTAGATGTGATGTGTATTATATAAAGTATGTTTTTCTACAGTTGAAGTGAATGTGATGAAATGGTTCCTGACAGGGAAACCCTGCCTAAAGCCTGTGAATGGATCATGCAGTGTGCTGAATGAATATCAGGGGAAGGGGAGCCCAAAGTGTCCAAACACTCCCATTTTATCACCATATTTACATTTCTATCAACTCTGTGATTACAGCTCATAGATTTATTCTAACTCTGAAATGTTCTTTAATCTGTTCTTTAGCCTGTCCAGCCTTTCTTTAGAACTTACAATGTTCTATGTAACCATGAGAAATCCTAAAGTTCTTCTTAAATCTTCCTTCTGACATAAAGTTTGAATCAATGTAAATGTAATGATATCAAATGTCCAGTGAAGCTTTGTTCCTTTAAATAAAGACGTGTTATTGTCTGTGCTGGATTTCTTTGAACAGAGAAACATGTCAGAGAGAGGGAGAGCTTTTCATTGGATAGCACATAATCCTCCATCAAACACACATGGTTCCCATGAGAAGAACATCCACTGGATGGATCTAAAAACAGGAAGTGAAGGTTCCTCTGGAAACTGAGTGTTTAGTGAAGCTGAAGGAGTTTAAAAATAGACTTTTAGAGTAACCGCTGCTTTCACATCCAGTCATGATGTCTTTCTGACAAATTCTGATAAAATGAGTCAAACAAGTGCAGAATTCTTTAGTTTGAGATTGTTTCTACATTAATAAGGCTTTTTATTTAAATGTAGTGTTGTATCAACATCTGAGACAGTGAAAGAGTTCCTGTTTTGGTTCTAGAAGGATATGAATGATTCCCAATGAACAGCACTGATTAAAAGGGGGCGGAGTCTCCCTGTATGTGGACTCAGAGTGGAGGTGTTTCCAGGTTAATCACATGTCTAAGTGTGTAAATGAATATAATATAAAGTTGTATATACAGAACACCAGGGTGGTGCATTGACACACTGAAGAACACATTAGCTGACATGTTTCATAACTCTGATGATTCAATAAAATACAAAGTGTTTGGAGTGACTTCATTATTAATATTATGAATCCAAACAGACACATAAAGACTTGTGATGTTATACATCCAATGTACAGCTGTGGCCTGTTCTTTGTCATTCTAAAGCCAAGCAGAGTCACATTAGACACTGACACATCCATCATTAACATTTGGACACATTCAGCTGATTGGAAAGTAGATGGAGGATTATTTAGAAGTGATATCAGTGAACAGCTTCCAGTTACAAACCAGAGCTGGGCTTAGATCTATCAATGTGATCATCCAAACAATGTCTATGATGTCTTTATGTCCACATTAGTGATGCTACATGAGAAAAACTGTCCTTTAAACAAAGAGCAGGAAGCAGAAGCTTTAGAACAAGCCTTGGATTACTGAGGCCTTAGAGACTGTATGCACTAAGATAAATGTCCTGAATAAAAGCTTTATAAACCTAAAGAAGCAGAAGATAAGCATACGTGATATAAAAACCAAAGAGTAAACATTATGACAACTTTAAAATAATATGATATATATTAGGCAGTGGATATCCGTACGGCTGACGTATCAATATACTGACATTCTGTCTGTACGCAGCGCCCCTAATTGGCCAGTTTAGGTCACGTGACTAAGACTAAACCTAACCCTAAGAATTGTTGTGATATAAGGTTATAACCTAACACTAAGTACTTTGGTAAACGTACCAATAGCACCGGGAGTTGTCCGTACCTCAACCGTATGAATATAAACTTTATATATATTAACATGAAAAATTACAACAGTATAAGAGTAACACTAAAAAAACATGGACTGGTGTAATCATCAAAAAAAGCAACAGATTATCCAAATAATTTAATAAAGAGTAATGATGTAGTGAAAGAATAACAGATATTAATCCTAAATATAACAGGTATTTGGTGAATGTTGGATACGACCTCACTAAGGAGATTGTTGAGTCAAGAAACACAGATGAATTCCAAAAAAGTCGAGTCAGTAAAACTTCAGCTTCATTGTTTTTTCATTCTGTAGATTAAAAATTAATAGTTCACATTGTTAAAAAAATACATCATGAAATGTCAACTTATTGTTTTGAAATGAACTTTTCATTAATTCAAGATAATATAGAATATATAGTAAAATAAGTCGTGTGTCTTCAATAAATCATTCCAAAGTGGTTTATTTGTAATAAATAATCAAACAGTGAAAGTGTTCCATGTATTAGAGTGTTAATATAAGCAGCTCTAACTACAGACCAGTATCATTGCTTCATCAGCTTTCAAACATTAGAGAAAAAGGCTTTGTTCATAGACTTGATAATCCATCCATTTTCTGACCCACTTCTTCCTTTTTCAGGGTCACGGGGAGACTTGATAAGTTGATTAAAAACACAAGTTGTTGAGCTATCACCAGTTTGGCTTCAGAATGTATCATAGTATGTGATTAAAAAGCTGTAAATGTGTGGTATCAGAGGAACAGCCCTCTTATTAAAAGTGATCAGAATGAGTTTGCTGCCTGGCAGCAGCCTGAACTTGTTGCTAGTTCAGCATGGACATCACAAGCTGAGCTGCAGGAGAAGAAAAGCTACCAAGACCTCCTGAAAACAGCAGTAGGTAGTGATCCAGCATTCTGTCCATCATCCATCAATAAACACACACATTTCATACAATGCAATGCTACAACTAATTTACAAATGTGCATAATTATCTAAAAAAATAAACAGAAAAACACTTTTACAAATGTTGAAACAGATTTACAAAGGTGATGCATATCTTATATAAATGTTATGTAATGTAAATAAAACAATATTTAACAGAAATAAGTTTAATTGTAGTTTTAATCATATTTAATATTTAATGCATCTTTTACCTAATTTATTTTATTATAATCATTATTTTCATTTATTTGGCACCTTATTCATTTTCACCTTGTTATTCAGTTTCCCTTACATTATCTTACTTTTCTGCGTGTCTATAATTATTATTTTTAGTGTTGTTTTCATTTCTTATTGTTTCTTTTTAGTGCCACTTTTTGCCTAATTACCAGTCAGGGATAATACAACAGACAGAAAGAGGAGTATAGCTGTAGTCTGTAGAAACCTTTTTTATTATTATTTATTTCTGTACATTCTGGTCTCTTTTTTATATTTAATATTCTGTATTTATATATTATTTCACCCAAGTGCTGCTTTTCTTTTCTTTCTATAATACAACTGGAATTGTAATTTCCCTGCCTGAAATAAAATAAAGTATATCTAATCTAATATTGTTTTTTTTTAATTCAATAGATGTAATAGAGCTGGGAAAAATAATGTCATGTCTACAGCAATTACAGATACATTTTTTGTTCAGTTGTAATCATTGACGAAAAGCTTAAATGTTTGATATAATTTCTTATTTCTCTTTTACAGTTCAGAAGGTGAGAGGTTTTATGCCTCTGACCCTGATTACAGTCCGGAGCCAAGTACATCGTGGAGTCAGAGGAGACGTGGCCGAAGTCAAAGGAGGATTGCCACAAATCAGAGATTGCTTTCCAGATCTACTGGGACATTATACGGGTTACATCCCTGGAAGAGTGCAATAATGTTTCCATTATGACAAGTGTAAATAAATGTGTAAATATGACAGCCCTGCACTGAGCAAGGTGTTGTTTTTTTGTTTTATCTATTATCATTATAGAAGAAGTAGCTGTATTTACACATTTTTATATAGTATTTTGGCATTTGCTTGAACAAAAAGCATCTACAATCAAGCTATAACATTTTGAATCTCCTAACTAGTAATGATAACAAATGTGTACACGTACAATTTTTATTATAAAAAAGAAACGTCACATACACTTCATACAACTTTCATCCTGCAAAAACAATGGAATTAACAAAGGCAATACACATGAAGTGTTGGTCGGCAGGTGAGGCTCTGTATGTGGCAGCGTCGTCCACTGTGGGAACTTATTGTTTCAGCAGTGGTTCACCTTTAGAAAGAACATCAGAATTCACAAAATGCACCACACACCCATACCCAACCCTTGGGGGGCTGGATGGTGGGACTGGGGGTGGAGGGGGCCGCCACCTGTGTCACTATGTAGTGGCGTGGGGGCGGCACTCCCACCTCTAGTTACCCTACTAATCCCTCCAATTTTAATTACACCTCAACATGCCACCCCCCGGAGGGTGTATCTTCACTTACACCCTCCGGCCTATTACACCACATACACATATATCCACAGAGGCAGGATGGGGAGCACCGCTCCCCTCCATCCCCCTTCTTTTAATTACAACCCATACATTCACTAAACACACACACTCACACAGGGGATAGGGAAGTGCCTGTCCATTGGGGAATGGAGAGGCACCATAACAGGGTGGTGGGTTGGTTCACATATTTGGGCCTCTCCGGTGGGGGCCTGGCCCCTCTGTTGGTGGCTGGGCCACTGCATAGAGTAAAAGTACATCAGGATGGTGCAGTCGGGCGTGGCGGTGGGTCTCGGGGGCTGCTGTTCCGCACTTGATGTGTGCCATTGGGGTGCCTCTGTCCCCGTGGTGGGGATCGCCGGTTGCTCGCGGGCCGGTGGGGGGCGCTGCTCCGTGGCTGGCGCTGCCCGGGGGGCGGCGGGCCCTGGGCTGCCGGCCTTGGGCTGTCCGGGGCTGTGTGGTCCTGCTGGGCTGTGGCCGGGTCCTGGGCGGGGGTGGGGGGTGCGTCCCGGGGGACTTGCCCTTGGGGGGTCCTGGTCCCGGGGGGTGCTCCTGGGGCCCGGGGTGCTTGGCTGGCTGGCCGGGCCGGTCCTGGCGGGGGTCTTTCGGGGCGGGTGGCGCGTGCCGCACCCTTGCATACCTACTGGTACGGCCCCTGCTTGGGCAGTGCCCCGTGAGGCAGGGTGTCGGGGCAGGAATAGGGGGCCACATCCCGGCAAGGCGGTCTGGCTTGGCCCTTGGAGGGGGCCCCGGCTTTAAAAAAACTGAAGCCCGTGGTGCGGGCGGCATCCACAAAAGGTGATTTGGGGCGCCATGGGGGGCTAGGTTGGGGTGCCTTATGCGGCTTGGGGTGTGGTCGTCCTCCCTGGGCGGGCTGCTCCTGGTGCTGCGTCCGTTCCGGGTCCCT
Organism: Gouania willdenowi; assembly: GCF_900634775.1. Taxonomy (NCBI): domain Eukaryota; kingdom Metazoa; phylum Chordata; class Actinopteri; order Blenniiformes; family Gobiesocidae; genus Gouania; species Gouania willdenowi. Next base: position 17,488 of record NW_021145028.1, on the reverse strand, counting down.
CTGGCCTGGGGTCGGGTCCCTGCCGGCTCTGGGCTCGGCGGCGTGTGCCCGCCGGCTGCCCGTTCGGCGTGGCTCTGGTCGTGGGCTTCGGCTCCTCCGCTGGGGTCTCGGGCGGGGAGCTCTCTGGGCCCTCCCCTCGGGGGGTTGGGCGCGGGGGTGTGGGGGGTCTGGGGGTTGGGGGTTGGATCGGTGGCGTGGTGCGCTGGGTCCTTGGCTCCTTGGGGCTTTCTCGGGTGTGTATTGGGGGCGCGATGGTTGCCTCTCGGCTTGGGATCTTGGGGGCGTTCGGGGGGCTGCTTGGCCGTGGGGTGGTCGCCGGGGGCCCCTAGATTGCCCGCTCTTGCTGCTGGCCTGACTGCTTCTTCAGGCCCGGGGGCGGCTCGTGGGTTTTGCAGTGGCGGTTCTTGGAAATACATTTGTCATGGATGCACTGGCCTTGGGCTGTGGGATAACACTCATACTGGGCTCAACCATAGACACGTTGTTCCCAAATACCTGTTTTATGGAATTTCCACTCACTTCTTCCTCTGTTCACAGCCACCACCATTATTCCTAAGCCGCACACTGGTCACCAGACTGGCTTGATAACACAACAATAAGCACAATATAAAAAAAAAAAGAAAAAAAAAAAAAGAAAGAACATCAGAATTACATATCTGACAGTTACTGCATTTGATAGACAAACCACACCATTTCTATTGTATTTCACTCGATAACAAAAAGTCATTACAGTTTCAGTTGTTCATCAGCTATGTTTATACAAATTCTTTAGTTTATTAGAGCTGTAAAATATGTACAAGTAGACCTGGTATAAATATTATAATATTATGTGAAGTAGATTTTTAATTAGCTTTTGCACATAAGCATATTAGTACTTTATAATCAACTTACAAAATAAGTCAACTCACCTCGCCCTCTGCTCAGTTGCATCTGCAACAGGTCCTGGGTGGCTGGAGCAGGGACACCTGACAGAACCCCATATTGACGGGGATCGTCAGGCCTCCTTGTTATGGTCCGTGGCAACCCTCCCACAGCAGACAACCTTTTCCTAAGGATTGCACTCTGGAGGTCTGGGATGTAGCCATAGTCTTTGTCTTCTTTTACTGTGTAGAGGCTCCACTTCTTGGATTTTTTATTAAACAACCTGCAATATCTGGAAAAACAGAAAGTATAACAATCTTAGGAATACATCTAAATAACCTAACCGTGAACAATAGGATGAGTTTTCAATTATGTTATTAACAACCTTCACCTTGACCATGTATTTTGTCATTACATAACCACACCTCAAAAATGTAAACAACTTTGGGGAATTTATTTATTAGATCTGTCTCCACTTATGGCCAAATGTCATTAAATTCATCAGCTCCAACCTCAACGTTTAGGTACTGGGACGGCATACTGAATACACAGGCAAAGAACAATAATTGAGGGATATTATGACATGTTACTGTGATGCAAGTAAAGCAGCGTGCATTTTTTTTAAATAAATGGAAAAAAAATTATAATTATAATTACCATACCTTGAATCCAATTGCTGAAGAGCTGTCTCTTCGGGACCACTAATGTCTAACTCCTGGACTCCAGCAACGGAGAAATTATCATCTCTGTGAAAATGACAGAATTACAGAAAGTAATCAGCATATGTTAAACTTGATTTGAAATGCATTATTTTTTAATGCAGGAAATAAAACGAGTTCAAAGGAGAGCCTGGAAGACAATCAAGGGCTCTCTCATCTGGATGACACAGAGTACAACATAAGATCCCCCCTCCCCCCCTTGCCTTACGTACAGATCTCCCCCTCCCCCCACACACTATCGGCATATACATTTAGTAATAGCGTGATGCACGTAGAACAAACGACAAGTTAGGAAGAATGTTCGATAGCATGGTAATACAACACACGTTCATATCAGCCTAAAGTTAGACGCACCTCTCAGACAGTGACTCGGGAGCAACAGTTGACACAGCGGGGTTAGGTAGTCTCACAAGTGAGTCCTTCCACGGCGTTGAAGTCGACGGAGCAGTTATAGCTAAAAAGAATCACAAATATCCTACATTACAGCTGCTGACCGCCCTGCTGAAAGCAAACACAACACACACGCTCAAACACGCACACATGTATACTGTATTATCTTTTATGTGATTATGTGCTATCCAATGAAAAGCTCTCCCTCTCTCTGACATGTTTCTCTGTTCAAAGAAATCCAGCACAGACAATAACACGTCTTTATTTAAAGGAACAAAGCTTCACTGGACATTTGATATCATTACATTTACATTGATTCAAACTTTATGTCAGAAGGAAGATTTAAGAAGAACTTTAGGATTTCTCATGGTTACATAGAACATTGTAAGTTCTAAAGAAAGGCTGGACAGGCTAAAGAACAGATTAAAGAACATTTCAGAGTTAGAATAAATCTATGAGCTGTAATCACAGAGTTGATAGAAATGTAAATATGGAGATAAAATGGGAGTGTTTGGACACTTTGGGCTCCCCTTCCCCTGATATTCATTCAGCACACTGCATGATCCATTCACAGGCTTTAGGCAGGGTTTCCCTGTCAGGAACCATTTCATCACATTCACTTCAACTGTAGAAAAACATACTTTATATAAAACACATCACATCTAAAATCAAGAAAATACTATTATGTGATGTATTAGATACTCATTTAAAACTCATTACAAATATGAATCCTTTATAAACACAGAGAAAAGAAACAGATTCAAAGGTACATGATGAAGATGGTCTGTATTAACACAGCATGTATATTCATCTACAAGTTAGGATCTGATTATTACATCTATTAGAATGTTAGTCACCTTCTCTACATTCTATAAAAACTACTAATGATTATTATGTACAGTATACAAACACATGATGAACATCTCAGACTCATAATGTGTGTCCAACTCAAGGCCTGGGGGCCAAATCCGGCCCTTTAGAGCATCTAATTCAGCCTGCAGGAGAAAGTAAAAATGACAAAAAACATAAATTATTGAGTAAATTAAAAATTATTTCAGTTGTAGATATCACAACTCCACTAAAAACACAAAATTTTGAGTAAACTCCACAACATTTGTAGAGCTCACTGTTTTCCCATGCTGATATGATGGGAGTTATTTTTAAACTCAAATTGTTGCAGGAACTCTCAATTTTTGAAAGTTATACAAATTTTCCTAAATTATTTTACAATATTTCAAAAAATTAAAGTCATTCATAAACTAAGGCTGGTTTTCCTATAATCTGAAGGCCTTTGGACCCCAAACTGGTCCGTATTTGAACCCTCAACTAAAATGAGTCTGACAACCCTGATATAGAATCTGTCATTAGTGTATAACAATAATAATAATAATAATAATAACAATAATAATAATGTGAATCATTCTTCATATACATCATGTATGAATACAGAAGCTATAAAATGTATATCATGTATAGGAAGTGAACAAAGGGAAACTTCTTCCTGCTTCCTTTCCAACTGATCATTGTATTGATCTTTTCTTTCAGACCACACCTTCAAAGATCAACAACTTCCTGAACTGTTGGTGTCCATTTTCCAGCTGACAGCAGGTTTATGTTGGAATCCTGTGCAGCCTGATCTCTGGGTTCTTCAGTCCAACACTGGAACCAGAAGGTGTCGTCACCATCCGTGTGTCGCTGGGATCTGAAGATGATTCCTGCTCCATGTCTCCATCCACACAGAGATGTGAGTGGAGAACAGATGAAGTGCTGAAGGTCTTTCCACACTCATCACATCTGAGAACATTCTTCTCATGAACTCGTTGGTGGTGATTAAGGTTAAATTTCCTCTTGTAAGATTTTCCACATGTGTCACATTTATGAGGTCTTTCTGATGAGTGGCTGATTTGGTGTTGTTTTAACCGTTGATATGTTGTAAAAACTTTGTCACACTGGTCACAGGGACACACTTCATGTCCAGGGTGAGATCTCAGGTGGTGGATGAGGGTTTGTTTGGCTTTATATATTTTCCCACAGTGGTCACAGTGATACAACACTGTTCTGGAGTGAGTCTGCATGTGCAGAGTTAAAGATGATCTTTGTGTAAAAGTCTTTCCACACTGTTCACATCTGTGAGCTTTGATTCCACAATGAATGAGGACATGTCGACTGAGGTCTCCAGATAGACTAAAAGTCTTTCCACATTCATCACATTCAAACTTTTTAACTCCAGTATGAATGACTTTGTGTCTTATTAAGATAGAATTCCGCATAAAAGCTTTTCCACACTGGTCACAGTTAAATGGCTTTTCTCCAGAATGGATTCTTTGATGTTCAGTGAGGGATGATTTCCTGCTAAAGGCCTTCCCACACTGGTCACATGTATGTTTAGCTTTAACTCCAGCTTGGCTCTGCTGTTGAACTCTTTGCTCTGAAGTTTTTCTCTTAGATTTGTTTCTTTGTTGTGGCTGAGCTTCATCGTCCTGAGAACGTTGAGGTGTCACTTTGTTCTGGCTTCCAGAGTCCTGTAGAACAGTTAGAGATTAAACACAGAGAAGGAACCAAACAAACATTTGTGAATCAGTTGTTAAACCTCCAGCCCTAAACCAGCTCAATATGGAAAAATGGATATTGGCGTGTTAGCGCCCCCTACAGAGTGAAGATAATTTAATATGAGACAAATGTCCTATTGTAACACACTTTTCATAGGGTGTTTCACTGACAGGGTTCAAAGTTGCTGCAGATAATCTAGAGAAGTGGGACACCAAAAGAGATCCATGGATTTTTGCTAAGTTTTACAGAGTTTGCAGGGCAGAGCCGTGAATCTTGGCCTTTTTTGTTTTTTTTTAAAAAATACACAATGACTCCAAAAATACAAACGTTACAAAAAAATACACCAAACAAAATAAAATATAGAAATTTGTTTAAAAAAAAATAAAAAATACACCAACAAACACATTTATCATGCACATGTCCCATAGAATTAAACCAGGGAAATCACACATGCTTTTTATAAATTATTTTTTTATGAATGTAGAAAGTGAGAAACTTCCTTTACTTCTTTTATCAATTAATTAAATCTAATTCTAAATCATATTTAATTTGCAGAATACCATACCAGATACTTGTTAAGCTTATTTTCTACAATGCTTGTCCAACTTGAAAGAACATGGATGGAGAACAAGTAAGACGTGAGATCAACTCAGCTTTTAAAAGTTTACTCAGTTTTGTTGTAGGTTTTGTAGCAGGTTGAAAACCTTAAAGAAAAGGATGAAAAAGAGAGAAAGGAAGAATGAGTTCTAATCAAATGTTTTTAAAAGAATGAACCACCTGATCTTTTACTATTTTAAATATTTTATTTATTAAATAAATTAATTTTCTGCTATTTAATGTTTTTAAATCAACCTACAATGTTTAACTACTTCTATTTGTAAAATTAAATCATGTGCTTTGCTGTACAAATTTTATTCATTTTAATTAAAGTCTAACTTTTTAACAATGTATTTTACCCATAAACTTATTTATTAATTTTAGTATTTATATAAATGTATTTATCTGAAACTCTTAACCAATATTTATCATTCTTAACATGTCTGTGATTTTATTCTTCATTGTTTTAACCTAAATTACACTATGAAATCACTATATATATATATATTATATCAATTGGATCAAATAGTACCTTAATGTATTTTGACTAAGATGTCACTAAACAAACTGGTAAAGCCAAACACTTTGGCTGTAGAGTTAACTTACATTTGGGTCAAAATACATATAAACATGGAATCAGCCTGTGTACTTTAACATGACCTATATTCTAACTTAAATACGTGCTTTTAGGAGCTTAAAATAAACATAATAATTCAATAAATCTGAAGACACTCACTAACAACATCTCTGAGCTCCTCCACTACATTATCTGAGAGTCCAAACACACAGGTGGGATAGATTTTCAGTCAAAGTAGTAGGAGGAGGAGCTTAGACCCAACACTTATGTTGGGGCTCCATCTAGTGTCTAATTGTAGAACTACATCTACACCTGACCTCAGGTGAACGCAACGGAAATTCACAGAATTGGGTTTAAACACCGTCACTGTGAGGGAAAGAACATTTTTTATGCAGAAATGTCCTTCCAACTCTCTTTGTAGTCGTTTCAAACACCACCTAAACACCGTCTAACCTGGTAAAAAACTACACAAATCATCACTGACTCCTACATCAGAGACACCAGTGTCTGTTTAACTTTAACATGTCTGTGAAGCTCTGTCTGTTTCTCATAGTGCTGCTGTGCTCCGTGAAAACATGACTCAGCTTTAATCAGCTTCACTTGATCAGAGCTACAGAACATCTGGATAAAGTTGTCTGTGATCCACCTGCAGGTGGATCACAGACTTCCTGTCTGACAGGAAGCAGCACGTGAAGCTGGGAAAAACCATCTCTGCTCCCCGGACCATCAGCACTGGATCTCCTCAGGGCTGTGTTCTTTCTCCTCTGCTCTTCTCCCTGTACACCAACAGCTGCACCTCCTCTCACCAGTCGGTCAAACTCCTGAAGTTTGCAGACGACACGACCATCATCGGTCTCATCGCTGATGGAGACGAGTCCGACTACAGGTGGGAGACAGACCGGCTGGTGTCCTGGTGCAGCCAGAACAACCTGGAGCTCAATGCTTTAAAGACAGTGGAGATGATAGCAGACTTCAGGAAGAACCCAGCCCCCCTCACCCCCCTCACCCTGGGAGACTCTACAGTGAGCTCTGTAGAGTACTTCTGCTTCCTGGGGACCATCATCACTCAGGACCTCAAGTGGGAGCTGAACATCAGCTCCCTTATCAAAAAAGCTCAGCAGAGGATGTACTTTCTGCGGCAGCTGAAGAAGTTCAGTCTGCCAACAAAGATGATGGTGAACTTCTACAGCTCCATCATCCAGTCCATCCTCTGCTCCTCCATCACCATCTGGTACGCTGCAGCTACGGCCAAGGACAAGGCCAGACTGCAGCGTATCATCCACTCTGCAGAGAAGGTCATCGGCTGCAATCTGCCCTCCCTCCAGGACCTGTACGCCTCCAGGATTTTGAGGCGTGCAGGAAAGATTGTGGCCGACCCCTCCCACCCCGGTCATAAACTGTTTCAATCTCTCCCTTCTGGTAGGAGGTTTCGGTCCATCAGGACCAGAACCTCCAGACACAAGAACAGCTTCTTTCCCTCTGCCACCATCCACATGAACACACCCCAAGTCACCCACTGAACCCCCCCACCCCCCCCCCCACCCGATCACCACCTCCACCAGCTTGATACCTGCTGCACTGTATATATATATTTATATTTATCCTATTTATCCTTTATTCTCTATCTATCCTTTATTTATCCCTCATCCTTTATATTTATCATTATTATTATTATTATTGTTGCTGGGTTGTTCTTTGTTGTGTTGTTTTCATTTCTTTTATTTCTTTTTGTTGCTTGTTTTGTGCACCAACCACCAAGTCAAATTCCTTGTACTGTCCTCAAAACTGTACATGGCAAATAAAACATTTCTGATTCTGATTCTGATTCTGATTCTGTTGTAGACCATCAATACCAAAGATTGTAGAGTATGAAACATCGTAGATTATTGATAACTTCTGATACTGTAAAATATTCTAGCCTGTAGTGGTGAAAAAACACTTCTTACACGTGATGTTTGCACATTTAGCTTTGTTTAATCATTACGTCTGTAATGATGTCATCAGGATCATTTAAATGAGGTTAATTTAAATTAAGTTGATCAAAACTTAATGAATAAACCTGATCAGATTCAGTAAACCATTGATCCCTGAGGGTAAATATAGTGACATTAATGCTGTTCTCACACATCTTTATATGACATGAATAATTAAAAAGGAGCAGTCAGAATAATCCATGTCACTACAACTTATATCTACCTTTTAATTGTATTTTAAATTACATTTTTATTTTGTTTTCTCACAGTAAAACCTATATCTTCTTTTTAATTATATCTACTTTATTTTTCATTCATTCATTCATTTTTCATTTATTTATTCATTTGAGCAGCATATTACAAACTTATTTTACATAACAAAACTAAAATAATTGTGCTCAAAAGGAATTAAGTTTTTTTTTTTTTAAATTTTGTTTCCTTACAGGAGTTAAAAACTAATATTTTCTGAAATAATTAATTCATATTTCTAAAAAATTGATGTGGAAAACAGAATTTGGGAAAAAAAAACGCATATGCATTTTAAATGTATGAAATATTCTTAAAAATTGTAAAATTGAATCGAAATCACAATATCTGTCAGAAAAATCGCAATTAGGTTTTTTGTGAAAATGGTGCAGCCCTAATTAAAACACAAAATGCATTGAAGCTGTGATTACACCGTTTAATTCTATCAGAGTAATGATGTTTATAACGTGGACCAAGTACAGTTGTGATGTATTAAAGGTCTGTGTTAATGGAGGGCTACATGTAACTACAGTGTCTAAGTGACACACACACATAAAACACACTTACTGCTCCATCAACTCTGTAGTGCTCACATGTATTAAATACAGACGCTCCACGAGTCCACAGACAAGTTGGTCTGTTTCTAGACAAGCGTGCACTGACTGCGTCGTTTACTCACGTCTTTATAACATCATGTTTGGTCAGATTTTTAGTGCATCACTAATTAATAATGTAATTATTACCAATAAATTATTCAAAGGTCACTCTATTAACCTGAAAACCATAAACTACCTTTATCAGGTCTGTCTCTAGTTACATTAAATTCTAGGATTGATCTGCATAATGATAATAATCATCTTACTAGCACAAGCTAAAAATCTTTTCATAAATGATCATTTTATGAATATAGAAAATGAGATGTTTCCTTTACTTGTTTTATAAATTAATTAATATAAATCAAATGTTTAATCGTATTTAATTTGCAGAATACCATACGATATACTGGGTTCAAAACATCAACACGATCATTTTTAAATGAAAAAAGTTATATTTTTAGTTGAATATTATCATATTTTAGTGTTTTTTATATTTGGTGTAGTAGAGGTGTGTGTAGATGTGACCTAATAAAGACTGTCAGTTATTTTTATGCTACGAGAGTAATTTTTTTTTTTAAAAAGTTCTTGCTGATTAATGACAGTATTTAAGGTTATTTAATCAATAAAAACCATCAGAAAATCAGAGTGTTTTATTATTAATATCTTTGCTGTAGTGGATAGAGAGATATAATACAGACTGTTGGTTGTTTTCAGCCTATTACAGTAACTGTTAAAGAAGTCATTTTTAAGTTATTCTATTTTTTATGATTATTTACAAATAAAAATGATTTAAAAACCATTAAACAGTATTTTATTACCATCTCATCTGTAGTAGTTAGAGAGGGACTTAATACTGATGATCTGCTGTTTTCATGTAGTTGAATGATATTTGAATAAGTTAATGATAAATAATAATGATTATGTCAACGACAATTCTTCAAAAAACAGAAAAATATGTTTTGTTAATATATTTGGTGTAGTAGATGGAGACCTACTACAGACCGTCAGTTGTTTAAAGCAGTAATTCTCAACTGGTGGGTCAGGGTTTCCTCCAGTGCTCTATAGACCTGGGGGCTTTTCTTGCACCCCCCTCCCCTCACTTGTGTATTTATTTTAAATGTGTTTTTTTCATGGTTCAATCATTTTTTTCATACTGTGGATGGAGCTGAACATTGTTTTTTCATGAGGAGTGGTTCATCTACCTTCTATATATCTGTGCTCAGAGCTGTATGCACGTTATGGACGTGATTAGCAGAGATATATCATCAAGAACTTTCCCACTGGTAAGAATAGTGTTGTCAAAAAACTAAATAAAGTGTCAATACCAAAAAGTTAGTATCAGATACTATACTTTCTCACAAAGGTATCGATACTAACAGCACCATGTCCATCTCTTAATATATCTATGGTTCAGCTCTAGTTTTTTCCCCCTCACCTGTTTCAATTGACAACTTCATTCGCTGCTGCAGACATAAACAGACACACGTGAAGCCCCTCCCCTCAGCTGCAGCTGAACACCAATAGGGAACTATAAATCATAGAATCGACCAATGAAAACGGTTAAACGTGGAAATGGACAGAATCAACATGAAACGCTGTCACCGTGAGGCAAGGAATGTTTTTTTATGGGGAAATGTTCTGGGGAGCACTGATAATGTGTGTACTAGACCATCAATACCAGGGATTGTAGAGTCTGAAACATCGTAGATTAATGATAACTTCTGATACTGTCAAATATTCTGACCCCTAGTGGTGAAATAACTGATGCATCCTTGCCTCCATTTGTTTTTGTGTAATCATTATGGTCTAGAATGATGTCATCAGGACCATTTAAATTAAGTTTTGATAAACTTTATTTAAATTAACCTAAACAATAAACCTGATCAGATTCAGTAAACCATTGATCCCTGAGGGGAAATATGATGACTGTGACATTAATGTTGTTCTCATACATTTTTATATGACATAAATAATTAAAAATGAGCAGTCAGAATAATCACTGTCACTACAATTTATATATACCTTTTAATTGTATCTTACTTTATTTTTGACATACATTTTTGTTTAACTTTGTTTTTTTATTCATTAGTATTTATTTTGTATTATATATCTTTTTTTCCGGAAAAAATAAAATAAAATACTGGAGCTCGGTTGGGCGGGTGGGACGGCGCGTAGTGGACGCCAGAAAAAGTCCCTTATTTTCAAATCCAAAACTTGACAGGTATGAACAGAGTCGCTTAATGATGACGTAATGCCATGTGTGTCGTAAATGAACGAGATGACGAGATTCTCTGTGTGAACCGAGTTGAGCTGGTGATCACGTCCGTTGTACCGTACCAGAAAAGGGACAGGGAGGGGGGATTCCTGCTGTGAGCTTGGAACAGCCTGAGCTGGCAGTATGAGTACACCCATAATGGTGTCTTTCACTGGTTCTACATTCACTGGTTTTGTTCCACTCATTTCTCACCTTTTCTGAGGAGTCCATGTTTGCTGTCACGGCTGAGTGGTTCCACAATCCTCCATTCACCTGTAACATCAGCATGGAATCAGCTCCACCTGAAGGATGGAAGAGACAGAATGAACATGAAGGATCTAGAAATATTCATCCATCCTTTGCAGTGTCATCACTTTGAAATTGACTAAAACTATCAGTTTGTTCAGAGATCACATGATGTGGAGGAAAATGAAGGTCTTCAGTGGAAACAGTTTAACTTTACCGATTCTGCAACATTGAGGAAAAAAAGAAAAAGAAAAAAACTGACCTATTAATTAGAAAAGCTGGAGCGGAGTATGGAATGAACTGATTAGATCAGAGTGTTTATATCACACATTTTAGATGCAGGCCTATATAATGTGATAATAGTTTTTTGCTAATATTGGACTAGTATCAGATATCTATATCAGAATGGAACATCCCTACTTTAAACTATTGTAGATGAAAGGTCACATGTCATGTAGGTAATGTAGGGCATTAATCTACTGCCACATGACAAGTTAAGATCTAAACCCAACCATATAACACTGATGGAAAAGGTTCATCATTCATTTATTGGTCGCGATGGGGCGGGGCTAACACCGGAGCTACAGTCTATTTCCAACCAGGAAATAGTGGCAGGGACGTATGTTTATTTCAAAATAAAGGTGTATCTTAAAGATGACGATGTTCATCCATGTCTTCATTGTGCATCAATGTAAATGGATCGTTAATTAATTAATTGATGTGGATCAATGTATTGTTACACCACTATGTGGAAGCTGTTAAAAAAAAGTTTCAGCCCAAACTGACACCGTGTCGGGGAGAAATTCACTCCACACACACACTAGGCATGGGCAGTAATACGGTAATACTGTGGTGTCATAAAAATAGCAACGGTATCAGTATCATTAGGACTGGGTATCGATTCGAATAACAATAGCTCGATTCGATTTGATTCACGATTCACTTTTGATTGATTTAAGGATATCAAGCAGTACCAATTTTACTTGGATATGGAAAACACTCTCATTAAAACTAATGAAGTAAACTACAGCTTTATCTTGGTGCATTAGTAAAAATTTGAATATTTACATTAATAATATAATTTCATTAGGGATGTAACGATTAATCGTAAGGCAGTTAAAAATCGATTCATAGGTATCATGATTCACATCGATACTGTGAAAATTTAAATTTGCTATCCAGAAGAGTTGGCGGCGGGCGTAATCAGCTAATACTTTCTTTCTGGCCGCCTTCTACTTTTAAACATGTTCATAAATGATTCCTTACCCCTTTAGCACCAAAAAATATCTGTAATATTACGTGAATATCTGTAAAAGTCAGGTTTTTCTATGAGCTCTGTCTGCTAGCATAGCATCTCTTCTTCACTGCAAGATATCTGCATGCCAACCGACCACAGTGAACATGACCTGAGCAGAGGGGTGGGCGATTCACAATCACAATTTTATCACAGTTTTTTTCATTCAAATAATTTAGACCATTTTAAAGTGATTTATTAATAAAACAAACTTACTTAAAATCATCGCCCTAAATGGAAAAGAAGGAATAAAAGATCATTTAAATTGTATATAAGCAACTTATCAAACTGGTTCCAAGTACGATTAACATCAAACAAAAAGGCTGACATGTTATTTTAGTCACACAGTCTTTTTACTTTGTTTAACTAAAGTGGTGTAGCATTATGTAACCCGCATTTAGTCCAGGTGCATTATTTTGAAAGGTCCACTTCCTGTTTCACTGCCCTCAGCTGCCATTTCCCTTAAAACATTGTAATTTACATTCCAATCACTCTCTGCTGTGGCTGTGGTATGCTGTGGGTTTTCAAGCTAACCAAGAGAGGCAGACTTACAAAGCGTTTTGGACAATCAGACTTCGGTAAGTGTTTTGTTGTAAGTTTGATACGTTACCGACGAAGTGTCAGCAGTATATGTTAAAGTTTTATTTGAAATGTAAGTCGCTGACATCGCTCTTGCAAAACCCCATACAGATTCCATGCACTTTATCCATCGGGCCGTGCATGGAGACCGAGTGACTAAAACACCTAAACTTCAACTTCAAGGTAATTAATTTAAGTTGTTTTTTTTAGAAAATGACACCGAACGGTAGGCAATAGTTTAGTTTAACTGATATTAACTTGGTTGGCCCTTATTTTTAGTTTTGACCAACTTTGAGCACTTTTGTTTGGCTAACGCTAAAAAAAGCCAATGAAGTTTGGTTTGTGTGTGTGTGTTTAAATCGTAGCTACGAGTTTGTTTCTGTCGATTGTTTGTTGCGCAACCCTTTTATTTCATGAACTCTGCTTGAGTATTTTGAAAGGATTATGAATTGGAAATGTTTGATTGTGACATTAAGTGCACTTATGAACATGATTGATTACTATAGTAATTGATTTTGATTTAAAAATGATTCGTGAGTTATGTTAATTTGAAGTTCATTACATTATCAACACATTGTCTTGCATGTGTGTTCATGCATTATTTAAAGTTTGAATGTTGGGTTACAGTAATCTATGAACCTACTTATTGTTTGAAAGAGAAACTTATTTGTGATTTTGGCCTTATAGGTCAGGTTTTTTATATGGATGAAATCCTGAACGAGATCAACTCAACAACTGCTGAACACAGAATGACGAGCCAGGATGCGGTAGGATAAATCCAGTTCCTCCCTGCAGTCCTGTCATCTTCCTAGTTTTCCACAACCAAAAACCCTGCTGGATTATATATTTTTTCCTTCCTTGCACTCCTTAATGAACTTTGGGAGCAATACATGAACCTTTGCACATCCTATTGGATTGCATTCCCCAAGGACTTTTGCTCACACACACGGTGTGTGAGCTACTCAAACTGTTTTGACTACATTTGTATTTTGTTTTCTGGTATTATTTTTTCCACATCATTACCACCCAACTAATGTTTTCTTATATAACAATACAAACTTAACTATACTACTGGTCTGTTGGTTTTCATTCACATCTCGGGCTCCTATAACGAACCATCTTCTGTTGCCGCTAATCACTGTAGCCGCAGTCAGTGCACCTAAACTCAGCTAACTTAACAATCTAGGTTACAATTAGCATTAGCAACACTTGTTACATAACCAGGTAGCAGATCAATCTAGTGATTTCTATTAGTTAATGAGGTAACACACTCACATTAATAAAATCCTATTTTAAGCAGTGTTTGAACGCCTCATTTCACACAGTTGAGACAATCATATCCTTTATAAGATAAAACGTCATTCTCTCTATTTTTCCTTTAAATGGCAATAGGTGATATAAACCATTTATTTTTATTAATAGTTTTACAAGAAAAACAATAATGGCCCAAAGTCGAAAAATGCCACAAAGACCCTTTTATTAATTCTGTAGCATTGCTTCTTTCAGGGCAGCTCTGAGTGGCTGAAAGTCATTTTTAAAGTAAATCACATTCAGGACACTGTCTCTTTAAGAAAGTGTAAACAGCACATTGAGCTGCAGCAGCAGCTCTGTTACTGTGGAGCAACAGAGAGTTAGTTAGAGAAGAGAAATACATGCAGTGTTTCCTCAAACGTGTCTCAGTGATTCAACACTCAGAACTGATGGAGTGTGTCTGTGCACTGGGGGGGGGGGGGGGGTTGAGCGTACTTATGCCCTGTTTAAGTGCTTAATTATTCTGTAATGTCTGTAATGCTGACACGCTGACTAGTAAATGATGTGATTTAGCAGAGAAAAAAACCTTTGGATGTTCTGTGTATGGACCACAGACATATGACACAGACAAGGCACCGCAAGGGTTAAAATGTGAACTACAGAACTTCCAGTGCGACGCTACAGCAGGATGGACGTGTAGCAGTAAGCTCCCACTAATCGGTCTGGATAAAGTACCTCCTATCAATAGAAATAGTTTTGAAAACGTCTTAAATTAAGTATGAGAGGAGGGAAACAGCTAAGGAGTCAAAGGATTGACAGAAAAATGAATAGAACACAAGAAAACACGGAGGTGTCCGAGTCTGCTGAACACGAGGAAGATGGCGACCAGGGAGAAACACCGACAGGGGAAGCTAACGCTGCGGCCAGCCTCCACCAAGACGCTATGCTTAAAACCCTAATGTCACTCACAAAAGAGTTAAAAGACTTCAAACAAGATATGAGGCGGGACCTGAGTGAATTCAGGAACGAAATTAAGAAAGCTGTGAAAGACGACTTTGCAGAGTTTAAAGGTGAAGTTATGCAAGAGCTACAGGTCCAAAACGCTAATATTACGGAGGCTCAAACCCGCATAGCTGACCTGGAGTCGGCTTGCCTGGAGATGAAAGACACGCTGTTGACGGTGGTGAAGCAGAACGCGGAAATGCGAGATAAAATTGTCGACTTGGAGAGCCGTTCAAGAAGGAATAATATTAGGATCTACGGAGTGCCAGAAGAAAAAGAGGGGAACTCCGTGGTGGAGTTTGTAAAAGAACTGTTTAAGAGTCACATTACTCTACCTGACGGGGCGGAGCTCCAGATCCAGAGGGCACACAGAGCATTAATCCCAAGGCCAGCTGCTTCCTCATCGCCCAGGTCAATAATAGTAAACTTTTTACAGTTTCATGTTAAAGAGCTGGTCCTCAGGAAAGTTTGGCAACAGAAGATTGAGATGAATGGCAAACGCCTTTACTTTGACAACGATTACGCAACTGACATCATGGAGAGGCGCAAGGCGTACGGACCAGTCAAAGCGGCGCTGAGGGAGAAGGGGATCCGATTTCAGACGCCCTATACGAAGATGCGAGTGCACTGGGACTCCGGATTGAGGATCTACGGGACAGCGGAAGAAGCGGCTCAGGACCTGATTCGGCGCGGGTTCAAAGTGACGGTGACAACGAGGGTGAATGCAGTGGCTGCTGCAGAGGAGCGACTGGAGGCGGCGTTACCATGGAAACGGGCCACCGCTTCAGGGAGCACAGCCCAGCGAGCGAGAGAGAGGCTGACAGAGTTCAGACGAGGCACCGAGTGAGAAGTGAAGTTAATAAAGGAATAATTGTGGCCCAGGTAAACCCAAACTTTACTATTATATTATATTATTTACTGACTTTAATGAATATTTTTGTTTGAATAAGGGGTTTTATTTAAAATAGTTAATCCTGGGCCACACAGGATAATTGACTCATGACTTTTTCTATTGAATTTATGAAACCGATTGGAGGTATATAGTTCAAACAAGCACCTAATGTTGGACATTTCTAGTAATAGTGGGTATCTACTCACTACTAGGGAGGGCCCTCACAGAAATGAGGCACGTAACCCTCCTCCCACCAACAGGGACCACAAGGGATGTCAAAACACATCCCTTCCTTTGGAAGTCACAGTGTTTTTGTTGTTCCATAGTTGGAGTTCTATTGTGTTTTTTATGTTCAGAGTTGTATTGCCACACAAATCCATAAACACTAATAATAGAGTATAAAACCAAGATACTGTCGTTGAATGTTAACGGCCTGAATAACCCTGTGAAACGACAGAAGGTAATGGCTAAACTAAGGAGGGATAAATCACAAATTATATATCTACAGGAAACCCACCTGTCTAGACAGGAAAGTGAGAAGCTCAAGAAATTTGGCTACACAAAATCATTTTACAGCTCGTTTCGTCATGGATGTAGAAGAGGGGTGAGCATACTTATTCCCAACTCTGTGAAATTTGAGTGTATTAAAGAAATTAGTGATAAAGAGGGGAGATATATCCTTGTAAGAGGAAAATTGGAGAATGAAATGGTGACAATGGTCAATGTATATGCCCCACCCAATAGTGGAAAATCATTCTTTAAAACCTTACTAGATATCATCATTTTGGAAATGGAAGGGATACTAATATGTGGCGGGGATTTTAATATTGTGATGAATAACAAATTAGACACAACAAACAAGAAAAAAAAACCTGATCAAGTCACCAAATTAATAAAGAAAACATTTAAAGAATTTGGTTTAGTGGATACTTGGAGGGAATTACATCCTTTTAAAAGAGATTACACACATTACTCTGCCCCCAATAACAGCTATGCTCGAATTGACTATTTTTTCGTGAACAAAAAAGAATTATACAGAGTTAAAAAATGTGAAATTCAACAAGCAGACGTATCAGATCACTGTGCAGTTTACCTTGAAGTCAAATTAAAACCGCAGGAGAAAAATACATTATGGAGGTTAAATATTGGAATACTAAATAACAAATCAAGAGTGGAAGAACTAAGAAAAGATATCATAACTTATCAAAAGGAAAACGACAATGGAGAGGTCATACCCACTGTCTTGTGGGACGCCCTAAAAGCAGTTATCAGAGGAAAACTTATTGCAAAGACAGCAGCCATCAAAAAAAGTAGAGAGGAAATTTATAAGAAGGAAAATGACAAACTGCTTGAAATTGAAAAACAACATAAAACTACACAAGATTTTGCACTGCTTCCAGAAATTGAAAAAATCAGAGATAATATAGATAGACTACTAGTTACAGAAATTGAAGAAGACAC